>NW_005842478.1:687437-714629 GCF_000455745.1 Alligator sinensis
ACACCCCACAACACCCTCCCCCCCACCCCCCCAAGAGGGCAGAGCCAAGTAGGGAGCAGCCCCAGCTCGGAGATGTCTTTGCCCTGAGACTCAACTTCATGATCCCAGCTTTGCCTGCCCATCACACTCCTGAACACTGCTCCCCACCTACTGGCAGCCCCATAGGGAGTTTTGGTGAATTGTTGCGCTGGGAGAGTGACGTGTGCTCACCTGGCACATGACAGCTCATCAAAACTCCCCATGTGGCTCTTGGGCCCAAATAATTGCCCATCCCTGCCTTCAACAGTGACCAGCCACATGTGTAAGTAAAGTGTGATAATAGAGTAAATGAGTCACAGGATTATTTCATATATAATGTGGAATAACTTTGAGGCTCTTTTGTATCGTGCCTTAAATTGTGTATGTGGCCACTCATGCCCTGGGGCCTGTCAGAACTTTGTGTGCTGTCCAACTGGACACGTGGTTTTGTAGGTCCCACTGCAGGGAGATCTGGGGATTGGGCTGCTGCAGCCCGATGCCAGGATCCCTGTGTGGTGGAAGAAATAAAACCATGTGTGCTGCCCAGCTGAGTGGCATATAGGTTTTTACTCATCCCTAGAGCACAGGGACCCTGGGATCAGGCTGCAGCAGCCCAAACCCAGATTCCCTGTGCCCTGCAGCTGCAGTTTTAATGATCAGTTGACTGTCAGCTGGGGCTGGGGACTGGTTTGGTTCCTGGCCCCAATTGATAATCAGCTGGCTGTAAGCACCCCAGTTTCATCTTGCTGCTGCAGGGGGATCCCAGACTCATGAGCCCAGGCTACTCTTGTACCAGCCAGTAAGACATTATTGGGACCTAATCCCTGATCCCAAGTCCTGCCATACACGGGTGGCATGGCAGGAAGCACAACTGTTGGGATTGCAGATTAGATCCCATCATGTCTTACAGTGAATGTCTATCAGGGGCCCTGAAGTCAAAATATTACCTCTGCAACTTCCATGGACTTCACTGGAGTTGGGCAGTGTGTGTACATCAAGGAAAAAGTGTTTAACCACTGCTGATAAGACTATCTAATTCCTCATTTCTACTGGTCATGACAACATAAGACATGCCAGACTGGGTCAGACCACAAGTCCATTCAACCCACTCTCCTGCCTCTCAGTGGCAAAGACTGGATACTAAGAGGAAGAGTGCATATGCGTGGCCTGTCCAGACTGTTACGCCTCAGCTCTGTGTTCTTGGGCAACCCTGGCACAGGATGCAGTCTGTCTGACTCACAAGGACTCACCCCCACTCCCTCCCCTGCTCTACATAAACGAGACTGATTAAGATGCAGTGAGAGACACACCTAAGACCCTCCAGATAAGGGTGACAAGAGTGAAACAACTGCCCTAGGTCTCATTTGCATCTGAGATGGAACCAGATGACCATTCATTTACATGAGAGATGGAGAACAGAAAGCCTGAAGCAGAGACTGCAGTGAATTCTGGGACCAGAGAAGCAGGGGAGCACTGCATGATGGGGAATCTGTGCTCCAAATGTTAATCAACCCATGTTCACACACGCCCAGCTCAGCATTTATCAGACCAGTTCTAATCTGGATTTACTAAGGACTTTTCCCCCCCCAGACACACACACACAGCTCTAAGTTTAGAGCTGTGTGTGGCACAGCCTATAGGCTCGTGCCCCGTGCCCGGTGCCCTGGCCGGAGCTCGGGCAAGGCCTATAGGCATCTCGGGCCGTACATTCCCCGGTCCCACTATGGGAGGCCTATTTAAACTTGATTGACTAAAGACTCGGTTGCCGGGTTAGGGAATGCTGAGGCAAGAGACCGAGTCAGAGGGGGTATGGGAAACATGTGAACAATGGTTAAGGGTTCATCACAGCATCCAGCCCATTGGAGCCCTAATCACAGGTGTTGTCATACTTTTCCCGAGACGACTGGTGGGAGTCCTCTCCACAAAAGGTTATAAGCACCCCAATAATTGCTTTAAGTCTGTTAAAAGACTATAGTAAGATCTGGAAAAGTCATGCGAAGCAGAGGCTTGTTCACAGCAAGTAAAAATCCAAAATCCTGATGCTGTAAGCTATCTATTGTTTCTGAAGAAACCATGAGATATCCCATCAGTATATCTGCCACCCATAGGAATTTCAAGCTGGCTCCCAAGTATCTGGTGCGTCCAAGCGGAAGGAAGGAAGGAAGGAAGGAAACTCCTGTGCTGACACCATCCCCTGTTGTTCTTGGGATGCTGGAAGAACAGATCATCTCTCTCTTCAAGGATTGTGCTATGGACTGTGCCTGTCAGCTTTGCAGCCTGAGTACCGTGGACTAGGTGAGATCCCAGCGTTCTCTGTCTTCTTTCTAGGCATAAACTTCTGAACCTGAACTGTATCAGTTAAGCTTGAGCTAAGTTTCCCCAAATACTTAGTGAAACCAGGGTAGTATTGTCATTGTTGGTGTTTGTTTTTCTTTTGCATGTCTATTACTACTAGTACTATTATATATTTCATATGCTTAGCAATAAATAACTTTTATAGTCAAACTGGTAGTAATTGGGTATATTTTTCCTTCTCTGCTTCTCTTTCCTTCTGTGCTCTACAGCAACGCTTCTTTTACCTAAGCTAAAGATCCCTGTGAAGCCCAAAAATATTGTGGGGTCTGCTCATCAAGAGGCCAAAGATTGGGACGTGCTGAGTTTGAAACACATAAGGGGATCAGCTTGTACAGGTTGATTGACCCAGTTTGACTCAGACGTGCCCTTATGAACTGAATGCTGGCCCATGAGGGTGTCAGCTGGACACCCAGCTGGATTCAGAGGGATTCTGTTTACCTGTGTGCTTGTGTCTGACTGCATTTTATTGTTGCTCTTATGAACTGATTCTTGGCATATGAAGGTGTCAGCCTGTCCATGCTGATCAACCCGGCCGGGTCAGGCGTGTCACATTAATTTGTGTGTGTTTGTGTGTATGACTGATTTGGTGACTGGAGGAACCCAGCCCCATTAAGATTGAGTCCTGCAAGATAGCTCCATTGGGGGTGAGGGCTTGCAGAGGGGAGAGATACAGCTCCGTATAGTAACACAAGCAGCACATTCACAGAATTACCAAGACCCTAGAAACTATCCCTAATGTATGAGCACACCCCAAAGTAATGGGCAAATCTGGTAACAAGACATATCCCTCCCCAGCCCCTCTCCCCCTATAGCTTCCAGCATTCAGCAGCTTAGGAAGGCCTAATTTGGAGGCTGCACCCCTATTATGTTTAATATCCACACATGGGCCTGTCTTCCATGAACTTATCCAATCCACTTTTAAGCTTGGTTTAAATAATCAACCCCAACATCTTGTGGCAATGACGTCAGCCCAGGTGCAGAGAAGCACTATTCTCTCTTCATGGCAAAGGCAGTAAATGGTTGCCTTCCCAAGGGGAATTGTTATGGCATGGGGGGAACTCACCTCAGTTCCTGAAGCTGGGTACATTTCTCAATAACCCTTTGGAGAAAGTGAAGGTGCTTGGCTTCCAGCTCACACTGATTCAGCCTGAAAAAGGCAAACATGAACACAAACATGAATGATCTCTGTAAATGAAAGTCCAGACTCACATTTACAGCTAGCCTTTTAGGCTGCAGCATCCCAATGGCCTTTAGACCAATATTCCCTCTAAGGAGCAGCGTTCTGTGAGCGCGCCACCTTGGTCCATTGAGCGTGCCATCTCAGTCTGGCGTGGGACACTTACCGAAGGGGGCTGAGGACTGGGAGCCGGAGGTTGGGGGCTGGGACCAGGGGCCGGAGGCTGGAGCTGGGGCCAGGGGCCGGAGGCTGGGGCCAGGGGCCGGAGGCCAGAGCTGGGGGCCAGGGGCTGAAGTCGGGGGCTGGTGGCTGGAGGCTGGGGCTGGGGCCAGGGGCAGGGAGCTGGAGCCAGGGGTCAGTGGCAGGAGCCAGGGACCAGGGGCTGGGGCCGGGGACCAGAGGCTGGAGCCGGAGCCTGGCGCGGGCTCCCTAGCTCTGGGGAAGTGCTCCGCTCCCCCGCATCAGGGCCAGGGAGTGGAGCACTTCCCCAGAGTCGGCGGAGCCCGCGCCAGCCACCCGCGCCAGGTGCTCTGCTCCCCGGCCCTGACACCACGTACCTCCTCGCTCCCTGAGGCAATGCAGGGGAGAGGAGCAGTGTCCTGGAGCCGGCGGAGCCTCACTCGGGGCAGGCAGCGGGCGCCCCCCCCGCGGGGGGGCGGGCAGGGATGGAGGCTGGGGCGGGGGGCTGGCACAGGCTCCGCTGGCTTTGGGGAACTGCTCCACTCCCCGGCCCTGATGTGGGGGAACGGAGCACTTCCCCGGAGCCAGTGGAGCCTGCGCCAGGCTCCTGCCCCAGCCTCTCCTGGTGCGCGGCCTTGAAAAGGCTGTGCACGGCCACAAATTTAGTTGTGCGCAGCTGCACATGCGCGCACCTTAGAGGGAACCTTGCTTTAGACCCTGTATAGCTGGCTTGGGGGCCAGACCTATGCAAAACCTCTCTCCAGGCTCTCTGTTGAATGGGGAGGGTGCAGCCTGCTCCCTCCTGGCCTCCTTGTCCACACTATGGTCAAATGAAAGGGCATTATTGAGGGGAATATGTCCTTCCCCAACCCCAGGGGTGCACAGAGCAAACACTTAGGTGGAAGTCAGCATCAACCAGGCTTCAAGGCTTACTCTATTTAGAGCTCCTGGTTATTCATCATACCACAGCAGGGTTAATGAGTTCTTTTATCTTATGATGTGCCACCAGCAAGAAAAAAAACCACAAGATGTATATCCCCACCTGCTAACAACGTCCTCCATTTTCTCCATTCGATAAGGAAATTCTTCACCCACTTTGAAGAGTCCTTTGTCCTTCAGGATCCTAGGAGAATGTAAAGATAATGATGTCATCAGACCAGGCATTTTTGGTGCCCTGTACAACTTGTCCCAAATCTATTATATCTAAGTATACTTTCCAGAGCAGAGAACACAGAATGTATGACATGCAATGCAAATAAAAATAAGCCAATTTCTAAATGCAGGCTAATTTCTATTTTTAAAACAGGAACTAAAACAGCAGCTATTTAGGTGCAACTTACGTGATCTCTATAATGTTCCCCTGCACTTGGACAGCCAGCTCCAGAAGGGTGAGGAGATCTTTGTCACATACCCATGGTTCATCTATGCTGCAATCCAAAATAAAGGCAGCTTTATTTTATTTGGTCAGCGTGGTTTATCTAAAATGTGCCCCTCTCCATGCTGTATTTGAATAAGAACATGTCCACGCATATTTGAATAACACCTAGCACTCAGCTAACTAGACACAGAGGCTGCCTATACATGTGCTCATTCACGTTTTAACTAGACTCCACGTTCTAATTAAAATGCTCTAGCATTGCCTCATCATCATGTCTATTAACTTTCTGTGCATTTTAAAAAGGCCGCTGGGGCACTTTAGCTAAACCTCATGGAATGATGTTTAACTAAAGCATCCTGTGGCTATTCTTAAATATGCAGGGGCTTAATAGAGGTGATGATGAGGTGTTTTAATTAGATCGTCTCTCTGGGAACCACTTTAATTAAAATGCTCCGCCCCCGCCCCAGCATGCGTGTAGATAGCCAGAAGGTGCCCTTTGTTTCTCAGTGAAATGCTGTCACCTCTGCATGACAGTAGAAAAGCAGTGACAAAGCTTCAAGCCATCCTCTCCCACTGCTGAATTCGCAAACCCTGAGCCCTACATAGCAGGTTGGGGCCAGGTCGCTCTCCTCCCCACACCCCTGCTGCTGGGTAAACCAAGGCCATGCCCATCCCCTGAGGCTGGATGAGGCTGGACCATGCCTCATCCAGGGTTGGGTTAGGGCCAAGTCAAGCCCCCTTATTCCCACCCCACGGGTCCAGGTCAAGACCCCTTCCCCCCACATGGCCAAGTTGGGGCTTGGATGCCTCCTGCCCCGCTCTGTGTGGCTAGATGGGGCCCTATCACAACCACCCCATGCTAGATTGGGACTATCAGCTGAATCTGGCTCTCAGATGGCCTCAGCACTGCCTATGCAGCTGCTGGCCAAAAAGGTTGAGCACCACTGCACTAAATGGTCACACACTGCCACTAGGTAGAAGGTAGCAGCACCTATGCAGTCTGAGATAGGAAGTAAAGAATGAATTATCTGGGTGAAATATCACAGGGTTAATGAACTTGAAGAAGTTTGTTAAGACACTGAAGTTAGAATAATTTCATAGATTTCATAGACATTAAAGCTGGAAGGGAGATCATCAAGGGAGATCATCAAGTCCAGCCCCCTGCCCCAAGGGCAAGAAGTCTCAATTTGCTCAGACACTGAAGTCCTTAAGTTCCTCTTAAGGCAACTACCATGAGATTTTAAAGAACCACAAGAGGCCATGGCCACTGTTTTCCTTGTATCTTGAAAAATGACACTTCATATAGTACAGCAACCCTAATGCCAAGCTAGAGACTAAAACAACACTCCAGAAGGAATGTGCCAGGATACTAAGTCCCAACAACTCTGTCTTCAATGTCTATATTTTCCCTGGAGATATGTCAGCCAGGCCCAGATGAAGCATGACCCCCTTAAATTCATAAGACTGGATGTTTTTTGGACCTCAGGCTATCAGAACCAAACTGGAATTTATTCACAAACTTAACAGAGATTCTGTACCTTATTCTCAGCATACCCAAACTTTTCCTCAGAGCTCGCAAGAGATTTTCCACAGCACTCATTGTCATGCTGTTTTTTGCTGATCTAGAATCAAAGATCATTGCAATTAAATATTATTTTAAGAAAGGCAAACAATAACTAAATACTCTTTGCCCAAGGTCAAGCTATGCCAATCAGCTTTCTCAACTGTGTCTAACTCACATGTATTCTGTCAGATAGTTGCACTTTTCCAAGAGCGAACACAGCTGTAAGGAGTGTTCTTGCTGAAAGTTACACTTTGTTAGTCTGAAAGAAAGAAGAAAAGTTTATAAGTCCCTTATGAGTAATTAGGTTGTCTGACCCAGAAACTGCAGACATCACTGCACTTTCAACTAAACTAAAGGAACAACCACATTTAAGTGCCACCAACTCTGTAAGCTTCCCAGAAAGATGTTGTTAGTGAAATTTTAAGAGTTCTTTGATATGCAGCTTAGTGAGGGCTTTATCAGGCACTAATACTGATCTTCCACAACAGTCTCCCCTGTAACGCAGGCCACAGGGATAATAGTGGATGATTTAGAGTTAAAAGAGCCAGACAACAAGGTGTAGTTCAGCTGCATTTAAGGGAGACTGATGGGATAACAAATTACAATAAGCTGGTGATCAGAGCTACAGAAGAAGTACAGTATGCCTGGATTTTCTTGCCCTCTCACTTGAAGGGACTATTGTTGCAAGGATAAAAGAAGGAAATGTACTATTTGTTATGGGTGTTATGTAATCCCCTCCCCTTACCATCCAGAAAAGGGATGCAGTGGCAGCACAGTTAAGGTATCTCATTTCAGCTTCAGAGGCATGAGTTTGAATCCCATTGTGAGCTTGTCCTAAAAGTTGTCCTAGGTGTGTCTACATGTGTGCTTTAATGTGCATTAGCCTATTTTAATGCACATTAAAGCATCACGTAAAAATGTGCTTTTTGGTTAATGCACATTAAAATAAACTAATGCACCTTAAGTGCCCCTTAAAAAGCACGCACTTTAGTTAGTGTGCATTAAGACCGGCTAATGAGCATTTTCCTAGTACCTCACAATGGAGGTACTTAATTTAATAAGCATTAACTAAAGCACATTAATGCACATGTAGATACTCCCCCATATTTTACCCAGATCTAAATGTCTTCTGGGGCCTTTGAACTAGGGAGTCAAAGAAGGCAGCTGCATGTGATGTTAGCTACCTCACTCCCTTATGTGCCGTTGCATAACTCTACCAGCCTGACAGACTAATTAAATTAGAGATGCATAAACTATGGAGAGCCAGAGCTCACTTTATCAGATGCTATGAAAGGACATGTACAGAGCTGGCTATCAAATGGGGAGAGTGATTTGAATACAAAGAACACAGAAGAGAGGGAGGAAGGGGGCAATGCTGAGAGAGGCAATCAAGTAATAAACTCATAGGGACAAATGTTTGATAGCCTGCTCTGTGTATATTCCTTTGTAGCATCTGATGAAATGAGCTCTGGCTCATGAAAGCTTATGCATCTCTGATTTAGTTAGTCTGTAGGGTGCATCTCTACCCTGCCTTCTGCCCAATGTCAGACTAACATGGGTAGCTACCTCTTTCCACTAGCCTGATAAGCCATTTAGACTCAGATGGAACTTTGACCTTATTTTATGTGAAGAGATATTTTTCATTCTTCTTTACTGAGGAAAGACGACTTTATCCTTTTAGAGGGGATTGAAACAAATTACTGGTAAAATTATTCACACAATTACCTTAGAATCTTCTTTGGTTCATCTTCTCTTGTGAACTTGATGAGTGATGTCTCCTCAGCACACAAACTGCACAGAGAAGGCTACATGAGTTTAGCTTTTAACAATAACATGGGAACAAGTCTGTAGTGCGCTGGGCCAAATGTTAAGGGCTATGTTTATCATAGACCATGCAGTATCTCTGGCTCTGACAGAGTCAGCTTCTCAGCAGGATAATTTGGCTTTAGTGTAGTACTACATAAACACAAGTATACACTTTCCTGTACCTAAGCTGTCTTGGGTATCTTTACACAATATTGCCGTGTGTTGTATTTAGGTGACACAACTGCATGTGAAAAATATGCTTGCAAGTGTGTTGTGATTTGTATTTGCATTTACCATGATCATGCATGAAAATGACGAGGGGGGGAATTTGGTTCAAAGTGAACCAGATTTTCCAAGTGAAAACTAAACAGTAATAAGCAGTAAGGATCCGCTGAGCAACTTTAACCATTAGGCAGAATTAGGCTTTGCCAGTATTGTCTCAGACTACAGTTTGAGACATAAAGAGAGACAAATGATGAGTTTAGGCAACATCGCACTGAACACAGAAAATATTGAAGTGAATAAGCACCAAATTTTTAGAGAATGGAGGCTGAACTGCACGCATCATCTGTCTTTCCATGTACATTACCCAGATTTGCCTCTACAGAATAAGGTTACTATGTGGCTAACTTCTACATTTGCACGTGCAAATGTGCATTTGACCAATAGGAAAGGATGCCTGTAAACATTTTGCATTCATGAAAAACATATATCAAATGAAAATTTAACCCTTGCACTCAACACCTGGGACCTCACAGTTCATACACTGATTATAGGATAATTAAAGTGGGAAATGTCAATGGAAAAGTCAAGAAAACATACCTGACTTGAACTTCAAATACATTTCTGCTGGTGGTGAGAGCATTAATCAGATGCATAACTCCATGTTGGGAAATGTTGTTATGGCTGAGGCTATAATAAAAGAACACAGTGATTCTTACTATGTTAGAGGACTCAGTTACAGCTCTGTTTACATTTTCATACAATCTGACATGATAGCCTAAAAAGGCTCATCTACACTGACAGCAGTGCATCTTGCTGCTGAGCATGCCCTGCCCACTCTTTGACCCCCCAAGTCTACTGACATGGCCCAGAACCTGAAGCTCTATACATAGGTTCTTCTGGGTTCACCCACAAAGCCTGCTTCTCAGGCCTGTGGGTGAGAGCTGGAGGGTGGATGATAGTGATGACTGGACAGCTTCACTGACAAACTTCTACCTCTGGAGCACCTGGGGGAACCTGAGTTCGGGGGAGGCAGGGGATGTGTTCAACCCTGTGTTCTCCAAGACACACTACTGTGTTGGCATAGACAAGCTCAGAGCCTTTTGCTGACATCCCAGTCCAATGTATACCTGATAAGAGACCATCAAAGTTTTCAATTCCATAGAGATACTGCAAGGTGAATTTCCCTTTTAATGTTTGGGTGTAATCCCCATTATCACTATGTGGGCGGTGGGGGTGGGTCCTTCCTGTAATGCACTGGGAGAACTCCTACATGATTGGAAATCTCATGCATTCAAGGTAGCTCCTCTTGTGCCTTGATTTGTGTCAGTAGGTGGGGTGCTCCTTCTAGGAAGCATCTCCAAAATAATAGCTCTCACTGAAAGAATCCGGCTACAGCTAAAAAGGGTTGGAAGGAAGCCTTGGAGACTAGAATTCTCTGTTTATTTACAGACAAGTTACAGATTAAAGAATAACTTCATGCCATGGTGCTCTTCTGAGCGAGAGACGCAACTTCCATTGAAGCCAAGAGACAGGTTTCACACTGGCTTTGTTGGCTCAATCCTGACTTGGAGGTACTATAACAAAGGATCTAAGTGGTTTAGTCCCTGAAGCCCACTGACTCTGGCTTTGGTGATGAGACTGGACAAGAGGGTAATTAGTCCCTCCTGATCATCTACTGATCCAAGTAGATGAACCCCCCTCTCTTCTCCCCCAGAACCCTCTGTTCTATGATGTTTTTTTATACCAAAGAAAAAGCAGTCAAGAGTCCTCAGACTAAACATATGCTGTCTTACTTCATTAAGTGGGAAACATGCATCTGGGGCAAGTGAGCCAGGAGGCATCTCAGCCCCTCATTGCCGAGCTGATTCCCAGAGAGGCTGAAATGAAAAAGAACATGGTGACAAAAACAAGTATCAGCCCTGTCCTTATAGCCAAGACTACTCCTTTAACCCAGGAAGATTAAAACCAAACATCCCAGGCCAAAGCCCCAACTAAGCAGCTCATGGTAAAAACCACAGAGCAAACTTTCCACAGTAGGGAGATTGGAAAACAAAAAGACTTTAAACATGATACCATGATAAAGAACTACCTCCCAAACTACACCATAGCAAGCCTCTGAGAGCCACTTTAATTAGAGTGCCCAGAGCATCTCATGTATCAGTGTTCCTGCACTTCAAATTGGTGGTGAGGGAACTTCATCTCAAGCTTGTTGAACAAACTTCAGTTAAAGCACCCCTGCTGCTATTTTGAAGCATGGGGACACTGATACATGAGACATGGAGGCTGGCTGAAGCACACTAATTAGCATGCTCCAGCAGGCTCAGTTAATTGAGTCTGCTCTGATGTGCTGTAATTACAGTGCATCGGAGCAGCCTCCTGGCATGTGTACAGGCACCCTGTGGACCTGCTCCAAAGCCAAGTGAAATCAATGGAAAGAATGTCACTGATTTCAATGAGCATTTTATGCAACTCTAAGAGTTCAGTATACATTGGCCTGCAGTAGAATGGACACACCACAACAGAACTGGGCCAAATGGTAGAGTCAAACTCTTTCTGTGGACTCTGCATCTCCCTTGAGAGCTATAGAATTCTCCAGTTTATCATGGATGGAGCAATGGGGGCTGGAGCAAGGTATGTTGTCCCTCCACATCTGGGTTTTAATACTTCAGTAAGGTAGCATAAATAAAGTTTGCATTGCTTCTACTTGTGCCATCCCCAGTTTGATACTCTCTCTTGCTTGAGGCTGGTGGCCTCAAGTACTCAGTGGATGTACACATATCTGTAACTACCTTGTAGCCCTCTGTGACTCTGTAGCATAATAGAATGGCTCTTCAGGTTTTACTTGGGCAGTATCACTTCTCTACCTGATCCAACCCCTGAGTAGTCATCTTGTGTTCCCTCATTCTCTATCTCTTTTTTCATGTGATGAGATACTGTATGTATCCATAATTAATAGATGAGGCTCATCAATGCATGGTGAGCTTTCTCTCACCAGCTCTGTACATCTTCTATTCAGGGTGATGCTAAAAATTCAAAACCCACTCACTCCAGTTCTGCAAGATGGTCACATTGTTCAAGGATTTTGCAGAGATCCTGTATCTCATTTGGTCCAATGCTGCAACTGGTCAGCCTGTTTAAAGATAGCCAAATGAGACAGAAAAGTAATCAAAGATAGATTTAGATATACTCCCTCACAGTGATTTAGCCTCCATATTGAAAGCTATGAATCCCTAGTTGATCTTCTTTCCAGGAGTCTGCTGGATCTTTCCAAATACGAAACCTCACAACATCTCTGTGAGGTTGGTAATGATTATCTCTGTGTTTCAAGGGAAGAAACTGAGTTACAGAGAGAAAAATCCACATTTTCAAAGCTGGTTACTGATTTCTGGATGCCCAAGCTGAGACATTTTGGGGTTTAATTTGTAGACATATTAAGCACCCACAACTTACATTAACGTAAGTGGAGGTTATGGACCTTCAGTACTCTTGAATATCACACACAAAGTTACTCATATTGAGCATCCAGACTTGGAGACACTTTAAAATGCAGCTGCTAGTTATTTGGCCATGGTTGTAGGAGTCACTGACAGAACTGCAAACAAACCCCAAGAGCTCCTTGCTCTACTTGCTAAAAGACCAGGTCATCAAGAAGTGCAGCTACTTGCAGTGAATCCAGAGCTTTTGTCCAACATGGCATAGATGTTTGACACTATCCTTACAACTGCAGGAGCATATTTAGGATGTTAAAAAAAACTAAGATTTCATTATAAATAATACAAATCTGAGCCATGTGTTCATAGATTCATAGATGTTAGGGTCGGAAGGGACCTCAATAGATCATCGAGTCCAACCCCCTGCATAAGCAGGAAAGCCAGACCTTGGCCACTCGAACTGTGAAGAAGTTCTTCCTAATGTCCAATCTAAATCTGCTCTCTGCTATCTTGTGGCCATTATTTCTTGTAAACCCCGGGGGCGCCTTGGTGAATAAATACTCACCAATTCCCTTCTGTGCCCCCGTGATGAACTTATAGGCAGCCACAAGGTCGCCTCTCAACCTTCTCTTGTGGAGGCTGAAGAGGTCCAGTTTCTCTAGTCTCTCCTCGTAGGGCTTGGTCTGTAGGCCCTTAACCATACGAGTGGCCCTTCTCTGAACCCTCTCCAGGTTATCCGCATCCCTCTTGAAGTGCGGCGCCCAGAATTGCACGCAGTACTCCAACTGCGGTCTGACCAGCGCCCGATAGAGGGGAAGTATCACCTCCTTGGATCTATTCGTCATGCATCTGCTGATGCACGATAAAGTGCCATTAGCTTTTTTGATGGCTTCGTCACACTGCCGACTCATGTTCATCTTGGAGTCCACTAGGACTCCAAGATCCCTTTCCACTTCCGTGTCACCCAGCAGGTCATTCCCTAGGCTGTAGGTGTGCTGGACATTTTTACATTTGATTTTGTGTTATTTTGTTACATTTGATTTTGGTAGTTTTTTAACAAATGCTAACATTTTCAATTCATTCAAAAGAAGTGAAATTATAAAGAAATATTATATGTACCTACCTGCAGGATATTTCTTGGATTTTCATATTCTTTGCTAGGCACAAAAAGGCATTTTCACTGCACCTACATTAAACATAAGCAAAGACAGTCTTCAGCCACTACTACACTCTTCTTAAAGGGCAAACCTTGAAATCCACTCATAGGAATTCAATAACAGCTGTGTTGCAGGGAACAAAGAGGTTTCATTTCCTTACCTGACTTCTACCTCTCTGATTCGCTGACATAGATTAATGGAGTTGGCCAGTAAGAGAGTGCAACGTGGTGATAACTTGTTATTTCTAATACTGATGGGGAGAAAAGAAATCAGTTTCATTTAAACAAGCTGAAATGCAAAGAAGTTAAAGCCTCGTTTTCAAAAAAGGTAGCCATGCTACTGAACACCTTGCATTTGAACAACCTGATTCACCATTGCTATGCTCCAGTTTTTGGCTGGTGTAACTTCACCTCTGTAAAGCTAGACCAATGAAATGGTGAATAGGTCCCTGTTTCTACATGCCTTTTTTTCCTGACTGCATTTGCAAATCAGGTGCCAGCCCAGTACATGCAGATACCCAGTTAAGGCAGAAAAGTAGCTGTGTGCACAAATTATTTGAAAGTATGCCCATCTGTATTTCTGGAAACTGACTTCTTCCTAGGCTATATGGCAGTTCAGTGTCAGAGCCTGGATAGATTGCTTCCTTTTATTCTCGTCCATCAATGCAGCAACCATCATGGGCCTGAACAAAGTCTTGCTACTCGTTACATTTCTGTGGTCCACTATTCAAAAAGTGCTTGACCACAACTCCTTGGCTTGTATCTAGAGTTGCTGGGATTCTAAAGTGGTCTCCCATGCAAGTGGTAGCCAAACCTAGGTCTGCTTAGCTTCCAAAATCAAACAAGATCAGGTACATTTAGTTTGGCAGGGCTGCATGGATTAGGATTAAGGAACACTTAATTTCCAGATCATTGGCCCTATTTTCTTACATATACTTAGTGAAAAGCTGATCTAAAAAGGTTCAGAGCTTGTGCTGTTTTCTAAATATGCACAGGGACACCTAAGGCAAAAGCCTACTTAGTTTAATGGGGAGATTCCTGACATTATCAAAAAGCATCAGATCAAGCCCCAAAGCTTATCCAAACTAGACAATTTAAGTGAGCAGGAAACCATTTAAAAAGCTTGCTTTTTCTTGATATGTCCAGCACTTTTCCTTAAGGTGTAAATGCCAGAAGAACGGCTTTTCTTGTAGCATTTCAGGATTTGGGGCCTTTTTACACTCAGATACCTCGAGTGCGTGGGAAAAGGAAAAACATCCAAACAGTTCAATATCTTAACAATAAAGGTTCAGTTCAAGTTTGGTTCTAAAAATAGGAGAGAAATTGTGGTGAAGAGCTTCCAGGAATTTCTGATTTTGGCCCTTTGCAGGTATTGATGTAGAATGATAGGATGATCTGTTAGTGCTGCCAGGACACACTGCAGTATCGCAGCTTTCACAATACTCAGGAAGAGCTCATTTTACATCTGTCCTGGGGGGTTAGACTAGATGACCCCTGAAATCCCCTCTAACTCTAAAGTCCTATCTCATGACAATGGCCCCAGATCTTACCTCAGTAGATTCAGTCTATGCAGACATGGTAGAAACGTTAGCAATCTTTGGATGCTTTGATCATTCAGTGCATTTTTAGACAAACTGCAGAGCAAGGGAGAGAACACACTGCATGAAGATTCAGAACAACTTGTAAGGTCCATGGCTAGCGCACAATTTTAAAAACGACATTTGTGTTAAAGGAAAATACTCGGCAAAGAAACATTTGCCTTGAAAGGTTAGCAATTCAAATATGGAAACTGTCCCTTTCCATGAACAAAAACTACTTAGGAAAACTGTTTCAAAATGGACATAGGTGGATAAATCATAAGAGACCACTAGATCATTAGTTTCATAGTTTCTGTATGGGTCTGATGCACAGATTACAGGGAAAGCGTCTTTGGAGGCCAGGGTATCCAGACATAGATGAGAACAGACTCTTCTTGGCCCCAAAAATCTACACAGGGTATGGAAATAGAAGGTGGTGTCAGCCCAATGTATGTTCTCTTGGATTTACATACAAGTGCATTATAGAAGGCCAAAGACAGTTATCAGGGGCCTCATAAAGTCCATGCAACTGGCACTGAGGGGCTGAGGCCTACTGGGACAGCAACCCTAGTCAAGGAGGAGGTTCTGTGATCCCACACTGTGACTCTGGGTTGAAAGAGTGGATTTCACCTCTCTGATCCATAGATGCTCCACCAGCACTAAGCCTGATTAATCAAGGGTATTGCATCAGCTGGTATAAATGGGTACAGCTCCATTGGCAAAATAAATACAGCGCTGCTGGGAATCTGGCCCATTGGTTTTCTATTTGTAGTTTTTATCCTATATGACAATGAGATAGACAGACATGTGGACAAATTTTTCACACTGCACAGCAGCACTTACTCAATTTCTGACAGCTCAGTACATCCTGCCAGGATCTGACACAGCTTGTCCATGTCCTCTGGACCCACCATACATTCCCTGAGACTGAGGCAAACAAAACAATCAGAATGCAAAGGCTGACAACACTGACAGCATGGGCAACACCATTTACATCTTAAAGCCTCATGTTTCAAGGCATCTCAGGAACCAGGATCTAGCCCCAAAGAAACATTATTTTGTGAGATGTCTTCCTGAAGAGGCAGCTTTGGCAATAAGAATTCCTTTGGAAACTGAAACGTGCTTTCCCTGTATAAAACATCTGATCAGTCCACTCTAAACAGGGCTTGAAATGTTACTCTGTCTCTGAGTGGGACTCCCACTCACACAAACAGGGAGGGAAGAAAGAGGTATGGCATTGTGGGGAAGGAACTCCTTTTCGCTAAACGTGGGCCATTCCAAGGCTATCTCCTTAGCCAGCCTGGTCCTTTAATGCCTTGTACTCTGTATAGTCATTTATATGTGGGTTAAGCGAGAGCAAAGAGCAGGCAAAACACGAGTGTGATTCTCACTTTGCATGGGTGTAAGTGCTTTTCCAAGATGCAGGCAATCAGGCCCTCTTATCTTATTAAAAACAAACAAGATCTCTCCAATAGCAAAGCCAAGACCCTGTCTAAATAGCAGACTATAGCATATTCTTAGTGGACCAATTCACAGAATTATGATTTGTTCTGTGTGAGGGGTGAAATAATGTAATAACCCATAGGTCTGGTCATCATGTTTTGTAAATCAGTATCAGTGGGGCTATGCCAAAATGCAAGAATCCAGGACTTATCTCAAATCACAAATATTTTAACTTGCGAAATGGCATCTAAGCCACTCTGGGATTGATATCCATACTGCTTTTCATATCAGTGCTGGGGGATCGAGGAAGGAGGTGACCCCAGCAGGAAGCCGCTTACTGAAAGGTATCACTGGAGGAACCCTCAATACCTGTAATCTGTGGCCCCTCTGAACTCCCCACCTTCCTTCTCCACTGCTAGCTGTAGCTGGTGACCCACAGACATAGGAGACAGGCTTTTCAATGGAAAGGAGAATCTGTCACCCAACCTTAAATGAGGATAGGGACTAGGGGGATGCTCTCTGAAGGTTGAAATGCTGTGAAACAATGATAACACACTGCCCTTCTGATATTTCTGAGTGAAGAATGGAGCCAGAGAAGAAAACCACCTTACCGAAAGCAACGGCCACTCCCTGAAGGTTGTGGTAGAGCCAGAGACTTTCCTGCAGATCTTCTGGTGTTTCTGACCCTGGGGAAAGAATTCACCTTTTACCATGCCAGCAGGGCTGATACTATATTGAGTATGTGTGGATGATTCCCCTTGTTGTACAGAGTGTTCCACAGCATTCAGAGGACCCATGTGCCCATAGAAATGAAGACCCACAGCACTCCATGATTTGTACAATGCCTAGCATCCATCAGGTGGTCTTGCCAACTGGTTGAGTGGCTGCCCAGGAGGAAATGGACTAATGGACTGCAATCCCTATCACCACCTGCCACCTCATCCACTCAAGTCATTGCCACTCTCCCCTCACCATGATGCTGCTGCATCTCCTTACTTCTACCATTCCCATCTGGCATCCTATAAGATCCTTTCTCTGATTGCCTTTTGAGCTTAAGCAATTGCAAAGTGGCCATGTAAACATTGTGGTGATGGTGCACTTATGAATACAGCACTAGAAAGGGACCCCTGGACTACAAAGTCCAGTCCCTTGAAATCACAGACATCCATGTAAGAAATATTTCTCCATAAGAACATGCACTTCAACTTCTCTTGCACACCACAGCCACAAAGCCCCCCATAATAAACTAAAATCCTTATTATGAGCCACTACAGAAGAGCAGGAGAGATACAAAAATGCCACTGCTTTGTATAGGTCAGCATAGAAATCTAATAAATAAATAAATGCTGTAGGCCTCTGCAACAGCAGGTAACTGGGAATACTTGAAAGGCTCAGACAGAGAGGAGGCCATGTTCTTTACCTGACACCTTCCTGAAACGTAAGAAGGATGAGCTGAGCTTTTCCCAAACTGTAACCAAAAGAGAACACAATGAATGTGTAGTCAGAAGAAAAGTGCTTGCATCTTGTGGACTGAAGAAAAATGCCCCTCATCCCAAACAGTATTATTGATGGGAAACCTCAGAAAGAGCACTCTGAACGTACCTGATGTCTACTGTTTTAATGTGTTCCAGTAAAGACAAGGCTTGAGCTAAGCAAAACACAGTACTTAGGGAGATCTGATTACCGCTTAGCCTAGGAGAAGAAGACACAGAATAAAGCCATTATGATCACAGGATTAAATGATCACTGGTGTCAGTGATTTATACAAGGTTAAAAGTAACAGTAGAGAGAATCTTTGGTCTAAAGAGCTAGTAGTGTAAGGGCTGGAGATAGAACTGAGTATTCTTTTCTATCTCTGAACATGTAACTCAGTAAAACAGAATATTAGTCAAAATAGGTGTAAAGGACCCCCATCCACTGTGAGTGAGTAGCTTGGTAGCTGGAACTTGGAACTAAATCAAGAGTGGCTTCCAGAACTAGGTGTCCAAAAAGCAGTCATTTATAATGTCTAGACATTTTGGATCTGCATCACACCCTGAGGAGACACTGAGCCAATCAATGAAGATAATTCAAGATGAGAAATTGACCGAGTCAATGAAGATAATTCAAGATAATTCATTAATATAGTGTATCCTACTCTTATAGTATCTCTAATTTCCTTTAGCATTTCTTTGTCACTTTTGCTATCCTGATCTTGATCAGGTGGTCATAAACACAGTCCTAATAAGCACAGTCCTAATCTCTTTATGTAAGCTTGGAATTTCTAGTCATAGAGGGCACCTATACATGAGCACAGAGGCACTGTCGGAGCAGACTCAATTAATCATTCAATGAACTTTCGTTCAAGAGCCCCTACCACCATTTTTAAGCATAGGGATACTGATACATAAGACGGGGAGAGCACCACTCTACTTAAAGCGCCGCCCCCCTGCCCCCAGAGATTCTATGGTGCCTTCATTCAGTTGAAAATATTACATAGTTTGATTCTATATGTAATCTATACTCTGATAGTGGAACAGAGCATTGGTGTGCTCTGTTACTGAAGGGGATGTGGTGGCAGCAGCAAGGCAGCCTACAGCTGGCTGCAATTCCAATTAGGCAGGGATGCCTGATTGGGAAAAGAACCCAGCTGTTCCTTATAAGAGCTGGGCCCTGAACAGCAAAGGCAGCAGTCTGCTGCCAGCAGCTGGAGAGACACCACTGGTTGAGCTGCTGCTCAACACCTTGGAGGTAAGGGAGGAATTGTTCCTGGGTACAACAAAAACTGCACCCTGCTGGTGAAGGATGGCCTGGTGGGGCTGCCCATGGTGGGGTAGTCCTTCAAAATGTCAGGTCAGTTGCCTCCCCAGTGAAAGGCAAGTATGGGGCACCTTATAACCCCAACCCCCATATCCCTGGTGGGTAGTAGATCAAACAGGGGGAGCCCAGACTCACAGTCGAGTCTGAGGCTGCACTAGGAAGCTGGGAGTGAGGCTCCAGGGGTGTAGGGCCCTGAGCCTGCGGGGAGCTATTGTTGAAGCTCCTGGGCAAAGGGATAAGGGTTATAGCCCAGGGAGGGCAGGGGGATGGTGCTTGGAGCCTTGAACCCATAATGTGGGCTTGGAGACCCAGTGTGTGGGGCTTGGATTCCAGGGTGAGGCCTGGGACCCAGAGGAGGCTTGGAGCCCAGAGGGTGAGTAAAGAAAGAACCCAGTGTGAAGGTGCTGGGACCATGAGCTCTGGTGAGGATCCTGTGCAAGACTCTGGAGCTCGGGTTCTAGTGTGAGGCACTGGAGAAACATCTGTGAGGCATGGGACACAGTAAGGAGTGGTTGGAGTCATGTACATAGGCCCTTGTCACCAGGGCAGGTAAATGGGCAGCCTCCCACCTGCCGACATCTTGTAATCATTAACATAAAGGTGTGGCAGACAAGGAAGGCAGGCATTTAGCCCTAAGATGAGAGGGCAGGTCAATGATCAGACCAGCCCTGGGACACCCACTTGTTACAGGTAGAAATAAAATAAAATAGAGGGCTGTCTTTTACATCAAAAGCAACCATATCCTGCATACAGCATTAAAAATGGGAGTACTGGGTGACATGCAAGTGTGTTGGATAAAGATAAGCTGCCTTAGGACTCTTCTGGTATATGGCTATTATCTCCCTACCCTTCTTTAACCTATCTTCTCTACCCAGGAAGACTGCACTACTGCAGTTGTTGAGCAGATAGGAACTGTTTATAGATGCATCCTTCAAAGAGCCCACATAATTAGGGAAGTATCATTACTCCTATTTTACAGAGAACAGAGGCAGAGAGCCTAGTGTCTCGCCCAAAGTCATGCATCAAGTCTGTGGCAGAAACTGAAGCCGGATACTTTTTGACTTGTGGTTCAGCACATTAACACAGGTTAGCAGCCTCTGCAATGGACTCAGTGTTTAGCTCTCTGCCAAAACATAAGCTGTTACTTGACTATGGCAAAAACACAACTAGCATTTAGAAACCGCTAATTAGTTAAGATCAAATTCTGCTTTCCATTATCACCAGTCTAATTCTGATATTAATGGATTTCAATTGTGATCAATGTGTCCCCTTACATCTGCTGTGTCAGGGTACATGGAGGTGAGAAAAAACTCATTAGATCAATGAATGCACAAATGAAGGATATAATAGGATGTGCTACATTTGATCTTGGCCCAAACCCAAGACAACTTATAGTCCCTCCCCATGATCAATACTCCTGTGGAAGCCAGCCCAGGTAAAAAGAAAGAGCTGTCCAAATACTGTGAGCAAGTTACTTCATGAAGAACAATCGCTTACCCTAGTGAACTTAGTGTTTTCAGCTGTGGAAGGAACTGAACCAGCTTCTCAACTCCCTGGTCTCCTAGAGAATTATTTGCCAGACTAGGATTTAAAAGAAAATATGTATTATTCAGTAAAGAAAATACTATGAATGATCCAATCCTTTAGTGTCAAACCCTCAGAACCAGAACAGTGGCCTTCTCTAAGAGCAATCCAGACAGAAAGTAGATCATCCATCCTGCTTCCCTTCTTGTTTGGGGAGAGTTTGACCAGTTAGGGCAGGAGTAGGCAAAATGGTGGATCCAGCTGGTGGCCAGAGTCCATTTCCCAGCACCCCCACCCATTTTGCTGTGGCCAGTTTCCATGGAGACCCCAGGAGCATTGGGGCCTGGATTTCTATAGAGACCAGCCCCAGCAGCACTGTCAGGGCATGCGGCTGGGCAGGGAGCTGCTCTGGGGCTGGGGCCAGGATCTAGTACTGGTGACAGCGTGGTCCGGAGCTGGGGAACAGTCCACAATCTACTGCCCACATACCCAGCAGATTGCAGCTCTGCCCCGGCTCCAGACCACATTGTCACTGCTGCAAGATCTCAGCCCTGGAGTGGCTCCCCACCCAGCCATGCACCCTGCCAGTGCTGCTGGGGTCAGTTTCCATGGAAACCCCAGCCCCATGCTGTCACAGCGCTACCATTCCTGTGGTCTCCATGAAAACCAGCTGCAGCAACAGGGGTAGGGGCTGCTCAGTAATGAAGTCTGCTGTGGGCCTAATCTGGCCCATGACTTTGCTCACCACTGAGTTAGGGGAACTGAAGCATTTAACTTTAACTCAGATCCAATTTAGTACCCAGGAGCCTGATTCCTGACCCACTTACAGGAGTTACAGCTGTTCTGTACAGGCCAAGCTAGCCCACTGTATTGCTGGGGCCAGCCTGCTTTCAGTCCCCAAACTAGTTTGTTTGCAGTAGACTCAGGAACCTCTATGCTGATGCTCTAAAAATGCTGTTATAAACAAGATTCCCAAGTACCAAACAGAATAGAAAATGACTCACTCTAGGGCTGTTACTCTGCTACAGTGCTTCAATACAGTGCACAACTTCTCCAGATCGTTCCTGGGAAAATGACTGTCTGTCACTCTGAAAAGGAAACCAAATAGCCATGTACAGAATTGCCAACCTCAAGCATTCAAACATTGTGAGTTTATTTCCTTCCCTGCCCCTCCCCCCCTCCCCCTCAAAATCAGGAGATTGCCTTAAAAATCATAAACATTTCATTCATGGAGTCTGTGGCAGATGAAGACATTGAACCCACATCTCTGAAGTTGTGAATAAGTTTTTCAGTCGCAGTTCCATCCTTCCTTTCTACAGCCTACCAGAGATATGAGGGTATTTTGAACTGTATGGGTTAATATAATTTGAATTAGATCCAAGCCCAGGGTTGAGTTCGGGAACTTATTGCCATGCATGTCCCAGAACACCAGTAGCCAACCAGCTCAGTCACTCAAAATTAGCTCTCTGACATGGTAACTAAGGGCATTTTTACACATGCTCTGGGGTGGCGGGGGCAGTGCTTTAATTAGAGCAGCTCTGAGAGCTGCTTTAAGAGCTGCTCTAATCAAAGCACTGCAGTGTCTTGTGTATCAGCATCCCCATACTTAAAAATGGAGGCGGAGGCGCTTAAACTAAAGCTCACTGAACAAGCTTTAGATCAAGCACCCTGCCGCTATTTTGAAGTGCAGGGACACTGATATGTAAGGCTGCTGGAATGCGGTAATTACCACATCCTCAATTAATCAAGTCTGTTCTGATGCACTGTTATTACAGCGTGTCATAGCAGCCTCAAAGCTTGTGTTTAGGCACCCTAAAGTACTAACATGATGGTCACCAGAGCTATTTGGTGAATGAGACTTTATGTGAAGGAACTGGACAAAGTTCTTGCAAGGAAACACAAGCCCTAACCAGAGGCACCAGTATGGCTCTTTAATGGGGAATGACACTTCCTTCAACAGCCTAGTCAGTGTTACTCATCATTTGGGCTCACAACAGAAATACAAATCAGCTGTAGATAAATAGTCTGTGAACACCCATGGAAAGCATCATTATCTTACCTTATTCTTCTAGGGACCATAGGCTTCTGGCTTTCATTCCCACCCAACTGATCACCATAAGAGGAAGTATCCCTGTAACAACACACATTATTGAATATGAGCATGAACTTTTTTTTTAACAAAGCAAAAGGGAAACTACAGAGAACAAGTTAAGAACTTGGGCAGAAATAACTAACATTGGAAAAAGCAGCCCTTTCATAAGAAGGCCCCAGAAAAAGCAGGAACAAATTACTGGATTATCAGAGATATGGCTTCCCATGTTTATAGAACTTCCTATAGAACTACCTGCCACTCTGATAGACTCTGAAGGCCCTACCTCTGTCCACACCATTCCTCTACTCTTGTCTAACACTAGTCTCTTCTTCATTCCTGCAGTTAACCAAATAAATGCAGTAAGAGTGGTTGGTTGTAGGCAGACAAGGTTAGGTGCTTGTTTGAAGGCTAGGATGGGTAGCTCTGGGAAGTTCTCTTTAAGAATAGGGTCTCTTTCTAGTATGGGTTGCAATTGTTTGAGGATTTTCCATACGGGTTCGAGGGAGGGGTGATATGTCATAATCAATGGTGTGTGATTTGTGGGGGGGTTTCTTCTGTACCGCAGCAGTTCTTCACATGGTATCCAGGTGGCTCTTTCAAACGTGCAATCTATTTCTCTGGAGGAGTGTCCTGTTGGGTGAAAGCCTTTTTAAGATTGATGAGAGATCTTCCCAGAGCCACTCATCCTAGCCTTCAAACAAGCACCGAACCTTGCTAACCTCATCACCAGAAGGAAACTTTGTCAGGCCCAGAACACACCAAATGGATCCAGACCGTGCCATGACAAGAAATGCAAAACTTGCCAACACATCTCCACCACCCCCACTATTACTACACCCCACAACAGAGGCATCAGCATTCCTGGATCTTACAGCTGCACCTCCAGAAATGTAATACATCTCTCATCCAATGCATCAAATGCCCTGATGGAAAATACGTAGGAGAGATCAAACAACAACTGCACACCAGAATGAATGCACACCGGAAATCTATCAAAGATGGGAATACCCAATTACCTGCGGGGGCACATTTCTCACAAGAAAACCACTCTCTCTCCAATCTCTCAGTCCTAATCCTCAAAGAAAATTTACAAAACACTTCCCAGAGACAAGCCTATGAACCTCCATCAACTTCTTCATCAACCTCCTGGATACTAAAAATCATGGACTAAATATAGACATTGGATTTATGACACATTATAACCTGCCTGATATCTGACTCCCCAAGTACTTCTCCACTATTCATCCCTCTTCTCTACCCCCCTCCCCTAACCCCCGCCCTGTCTCTCACCCATTGACTCCTCAATCTACATCTTCACTGACTGCCTATCTTGTATGCATACCAGCCCACCCTCTGGCTTCTTTACTTTTCTTTCCATCCAGAAAGAGCACACACCAACTGCTGAAACTTCCTTAGCCTGATGAAGGGTTTTTGAACCCGAAAGCTTGCTTAAAAATTGTTTTCCAACTATTTAAGTTGGTCTAATAAAAGATATCAGATTCACCCAAAGAACCTTGTCTGCCTATGTCTTTAAATCAACACAGCTACAACCTCAACCCCTGTAAGAGTGGCTGGTAATTTCCGACCTAAACTGCATGCTGTTATACAGTTGCTATGATGATGACATTGTCACAGCAAAGTCTGCTATATTGGAGGTCCTGTGGTATGAAATATGTTGCAGAGATATTAGACATTGTAATCAGAGTATAGGAAATCTAAAAGAGAATTTTCAAAATTGGTTGGGATATGAGGAAACACCATGGTTAGAGTGAGCAGGAGAGGCAGATAGGTGAAATTACCAGGATAGGCAGTGCACCCCACTGATCAACTCAATTGTATGTTCAGCTTCATTCCAGCTTGTACAAAAACAGGAAATGAAAGTGAATGCTAGAAAAAAAAATGTTATATAGCAGCTGTGCTCTGACTCACAACAGATGCTGTCATGGAGCAGTACACCCCTCCACTCCAAAAACCATCTGTCCCTATGTTCTGTACCTAGATTGGGTAGAGGCAAATGCTTCAGCTCCTTCAAACTTCAGGATTGCAGTCTGATGGTGAAGGCTGTGTAAGGAAGAAAAGATGAAAGATGATTCCACACTGTATTCACCTATTGTCACTAATTCATGTTTTACTAATTCTTGATTTTTATATAGATCTTTTCAGAACCATTTGGTGACAATATTCTTACAAAAGCAATGAAAATATTACCCAAAATAATCAACCATCTCAACTGGCTCTTCATACTATTTGTGTCTAACAATCCATGTTCAGATGAATAGTGTAGGAACACTCTCAAGGAAGTGATTCTGTCAAAATTACTGTACTAGAAAAAAACCAGGAGCTTGACTCAGGAGAATCTCAAGAGAAGAAACCCTAAAGTGCTACCACCAATTCAGCCAAACCCGTTAGAATTGCCTTCTCAAATTCCTTAAAAAATGGCTAAAGTTGCTGTTAGGTCATTTGAAATTCAGCTATCATACCTGATTTTCAACCCAGTCACTTGGGAGTTTTACTGTAAAAAGTTGCTGATGATTAATGACTACTATTAAAAACTGTGTTTAGCTAGAGACATGGTTTTTGGGGGAGGGATATCTTTTACTTGATCAACTATTAGTTGGGAGAGGAGTTAAACTAGTTTTGGGGTACAAAATGCCCTTCCTGGGGTCTGGGAAAAAAGTAGTTGCAGCCTAAACTAAATACCGGGTAGAACAATTTGTTCAACCTCATTAAGTACATAAAAGTGGTCACTTAAGAAGTAAAGTGTCAGTAAACCTGTGGAGCAAAGAGAAGTTACCAGAAGACATTACCAACCAAATCTTGCTTCTCCCATCTTCTCTGCGCCATCAAGGATACAAGAACACTACAACGCTGCTACTTTAACTTGATAGAAATACACAGAGCTGTAAAATTTAGATATGAACATTTAGTCCCTACTGCCTACTTTTAGAGCTGGTCTTATGTAGATGAATATATTAAAGTTTGTGAGATATTCAGACCTGGGGCCAGACAAGAACCTTCGACAGACAGATAGGTCAGCTGAGTATAATTTACTGATCTAATTCTGCATACCTGGCTTCTATCTCCACCAAATTCAAGCAGGTGTTCATTGAATTCAACACACAGCAAATGCCATCAACAGAGATGTGGTTATTACTGAGGCTATCAAAAAAGGAGAAGACAATTACATACTCAAAAGTATGTAAACATTAAGACCATGAACATAAATTAAGTCAGTTAAGGGTCATGTTTGTAAGACGGACCACTGTTCTAAATACTGGGTATTTCAGACATGTCCTACACATTTAACTTAAAAAATGCTTGGAATTTTGTTAATGGTTATTAAGGCACGGAGCTTTTACTGTGTAGCATAAGATATGAGAGAGGCCTTATGCCAGGGGGAGGAAATGACTTCAGGTAGAGGGCCAATTAATGAGGTTTGGTGAGCTGTTGAGGGCTGCAAGGGTAGCCCCACCCCTTGATAGCTGCCCTGTCCCCTGGTCACCACCTTGGGACCAGAAGTCCCACCCCCTAACCCCTGGCCTTTGCCACTGGAAGTCCCTCCTCTTGCCCCCCCAGAAATACTCCTTTTGGGAGGTGGGGGTTGCCATCTTAGAACCAGAAAAAACCAAATCATACACTAGAAGTCAAACACCTACTATAACATATTTTAATTTTATTACAAAAAATATTTTTGTCATGATTTGTGTTTGTGTAGTGTATATAGAGGTGATTGCATAATACCTCAAAAATAAACTCGTATTAGTTTTATATTGTGTGGGTGTAGGTGTGTGTGGGGGGGTGTGGTAGGGTGTGGGGAAAGTCTGTGAGGGGGTGTGGCTGTGTGTTGTGGGGGCATAGGGTATGTTGGGAATTGTGCAGTGTTTGTGGGGTCTGGGGGGTGGCTTTGGAACACACTGTCTTTTCCTGTAGTCAACTCAGGTAACACTGCGGAGGGGGTGGTGTCTGTGGGGTTTGAGGGAAGGTGGGAGGGGAGTGGGACCCCCTCACACTCCTCCCATGGCGCAGCAGCAGGCGGGGGCACTGGTGCCTGACTCTGGCCAGTGCTGCACATCACAGTGAAAAGTGCAGCCCCCGCCAGGCAGTCTCTATCACTGGCGCTCCAGGCACTCGTGGGGGCTGCCTTCCCTGCCCCAGCCAGCTCCAGAGCCTGGGGCTTCCCTCCCGCACCTGGGGCTTCCCTCCTGTGCTGCACAAGTGCAGGGAGCACCCATGATTACAGACAGGCTGTGCTTCTCGCCATGATGTGCAACGCTGGCACAGCCAGGCACCAGTGCCGAGCATGAGCGCTGCTGCTGCTGCTGCCCCCACTGCTTGCCAGGACTGCTTGCCATAGCAGGAGTGTGGGAGGGGTCCCCGTACCTCCCCACACTCCCTCACACCCACACCCTGTCCAGCCAAGCTCTGCACTGCCCCCACCCCTCTGGGTGCAGGCTCCAGGCTGCCACC
>NW_005842478.1:714754-718083 GCF_000455745.1 Alligator sinensis
TCTGCAGCATCAGCCCTGCCCAGTGCTGGCTGGGCCAGGCCCTTCCTTCCACGAGGGTGGGAGTGAGGCATAATAGGGTATGTTGGGGCAGGTGTACATGCCTTGCTCCCACCCATTCGGGTGGAAGTGCCGGCTGGGGTACAATTTGTTGGTGGGCGCCACGGGCTGGATGAAAGTGTAAGGTGGGCTGGATCTGTCCTGCGGGCCGTATTTTGCCCGCCCCTGCCTTATGCAGACCATCTTTACAGGGTTGGATTTCACTCCAGAAAAGTCTGAGTACAGATTCAACTGCCTTTTCTGTCCTGGTCCCACCTCATTACTCCATCTGTGCTCCTCCATGTTAGCTTAGAAGAGTGGTAACTTCCTGGAATCCTGCTCATATTTTGGTATAATCAGTGCAATCCCTAATGGCAGCAATTCAGTGTGTATTATGTAACACTTACTCCAAACACTTCGAAATCTGTACTTCAGGCAGGCTTTCCACCAGCTGTCTGCAGCCTTCATCTCCAAGGTGGTTACCTGATAAACTGAGGCATTTCCAGTTAGAGAGGGTCATTTTGAACAGCATAACTGGTAATAAAATCTGTCCTTCCTCCTCTTCACTTCTTGTTGTCTTTCCTGGACTTCAATTTTCCCTTCCCTGTCCCTGGATGAAGTGACTTCAAGAGGGAGTCTACCCATCATGGAGTCCCCCCTCTCCCTCACATTGCTTCTCTGTCAGGGCCAGACACAGGCATGGGCAAACCAGGAGGCCACCCCAGGCCTGGACAGAAAGGTGGCCTGCAGATGGCAATTTTTTTCCCATTGTCTGATTATTATTATCATTATCTCTGGTGAAGTGGGGGCCCAATACTAAAAGTTCACCCAGGGCCACCATGAGTCTAGGTACAGTACTGTTCTCTATGGCTTGTATGTTAAAACACCTGAAGAGGGGATGTGAGCCACAGGAATCACATTAGCAGGTGGCTCCAGACTTGAGACAAAGGAGGGAAATTAAAACTCTATAAACCAGTCAACCAGAGGTCTGGGTTTGGGATAATCATTTTGTAGTGGCTTTTCTGGAATTTCCTGAAGCCTGTGTGCTAAAAGGGAATCTTCTGAGCCAGGCCCTGACTGGCTCCATATGTACAACAGAAACAAGGCAGGGTTTGATGGTCACCATGAAGCAGAAAAGTGTGGAGGTTGGTTATGGTGGAGCTCCTCTTTTCTCTGGCAAAGCTGGATAGCCTTGGAAAGATGAAAGAAGGCTGTACCCAGAAGGTGTAACAGGCAGGCTTCCCATCCATGCCAGAAAGGACTAGAACATGTGTTTTCTGAAAGATCGGTGCCTCCAGGAGATGCATCAGAAGGGTACATTTGCCTCTGGCCAATGAGATGTTGACATTTCTAGTTACATTTCCCTAGCGCCAGAGTCTGGAATTATTTAAAGGGCTCAAGGGAGTCAAGCACCCAACTCCCATTGAATCTTATGGAAAATCCCCACTCAAGGCCCCAGTATATCACAGTTGGAAGAAGTATGTCCCTCCCTCTGAAGTGAGAACTTTCAGATCAGCCTCATCATGTTCCCTTTCCCCCAGCCTCTGAAGCAAGATCAAGTGGAAGGGAACAAGGCTTTCTCTGATACATACTCCACTTCAGATAGCTGGGAGCAGCCCCTGAGAACAGCAGTGATCTCCTCTGTATGGTGTGAATCAAGGCTGCAATCTTGTAATCTATGATGAAGAAAATTCGATTTAATAAGCAAACAGAAGACAAACAGGGCATCTAACATCTTTCAATAGGCAACGCTGTCATCTTTCAATAGGCAATGGAGACTGAGTGGGAATTCACATCTAAGATGAATGCCATTGCCGTTTTTCAATGAAACTCAGGTGAAAAATTTTCAACCAGCTCCTCCCAATTTACAAATGGTAACACTAGGACCCTGAGAGGCAGGAAAATGTGAGGAATAATAAAATATTACTTTGTGTTGGTTTTATTTTTCCGGGTTTTTTTCCATTCCATAACACTTTGTTCTTATATATGAGAAAGGGCCCATCAACATCCCCACTCTATCGTCTCTGTTATTTTGTGTAGCTTTATGATTTGATTCCAATCAAGATGACCAGCCCATGCCCTGTCACAGGGAGGTGAGGGGAAGAAAGCTGGCTGCATCCCAAACAGAGAGCTCCATCCCACCACAGGTGTAGGCTCTGATGGACTAGTTCCATGGCATGGAGATATTGTGCATGCAAACTATGCACATGTGACATCACAACTGTTTATTGTAAAAGTAGGTCTGGTAAGCCCAGCTCACAGTAACCAGGGATCAGAGAGAGGCTGGAATTTTATATTTTCAACTCAAGTACCCAACTGTATTTCAAATAGCTTTTAAATAATGATGCAGAATCACACTTGCATATACCAATCGACATGATATCACTCTATTCCTGTGAGGAACCTCTCACCTGAAGATCCAAGCTCATTGATACATTTTCTTAGATTAGTTAAAATGATTGGGTTGGAGACAAAGAGAACAGGGAACCAATTTTGACTTTTACTAGGCAGTTATCGGATTTATCCTTCTCTAGCCTCACAGAGATTCAAATTTTGAAATGGGGTGGTGAGGCTATGGAATCTAACGAATGGGGCAAAGCCTAGGAAAAAGGACACTGGCCACCATCCTGCTCTGTGACTTGTAGTGACTCACTACATCGCTTGATGCCTGAGTTTCTCTTCCCATATTATGTCTATAAGACTTTGGTACAGTATTGTGGCAACCAGTTGACCTATCAGGAGGAGTATTTTCAGTGTATTTTTGTAAACAATCCACACATTGAATGTGCAGCAAGTTTCACAAGCTCCGCTAGTATAAATGAACATGGGAGATCAGACCCTGCTGCTATTTCTGACCTCGTATTCTCTTTCTGACAATGGCCAGCACTAGTCATTCTAGAGAAAGGTAACAGAAGCTGGAAGTAGGTAGTTATAGACTAGCCAATCCCCAGGGAAAATTCCTTCCTAACTCCCTCAGTAAGTGGCTGGCTTTTGCTCTGCAAAAGAAAGGTTTTCCTTCCTCCCACAATATTTGACTTAAAACATCTTTACTGCCGTAACTGCAGATCTTCTCATTGGCCATAAATTACCTTCCCCTTTCCTTCCTGGCAACGTTTTTTGGCTGGAGTGCTGAAAAAACCCACAATGCCTACCTTGGAAGCTGTCAGAGTGCTGGCATGCCAGAAAAACAAAATGAGGGCAGGGGGTACATGGCAGGGATGCCCTGCTTGTGCCCCTTGCCCCCCACCCAAAGCCCCTGCCCCCCAGCCCTGCTGCCTCTTGCCCCCACCCAA
>NW_005842478.1:718235-724146 GCF_000455745.1 Alligator sinensis
CAGAGCAGCAGGTGGAACCCGGCGTGGCGGGGCACAGTAGGGAGGCATACGAAAGCTGTCTGCTGTACCGAGCTCCCTGCTGCCCTGGCCACACTTCCCCTGCAGGCAGGGGCAGCAGCAAGCGGCATAACCCTGCGTACTGCCCACACTGCTCCCGTGCACACAGGGGAAGTGTGACCCGGGCAGCGCGGAGCTTGCAGCAGCAGGAAGCTTACCTGTGTGGCCCCTCTGTGTGCTGTCGCTCTGGGTTGCACACGCTGTGCTCCCGGCCCTGCTGCCCTCCCCTGGGCCCTCCAGAGCACAGCGTGTGCAACCTGGAGCGGTAGCACGCAGAGGGGCTGCACAGGGAAGCTGCCTGCTGCTGCAAGCTCCATGCTGCCGGGTCACACTTTCCCTGTGTGCACAAGAGCAGCATGGGCAGCATGCAGGGTTGTGCCCCTTGCTGTTGCCCCGGCCTGCAGGAGAAGTGTGGCCAGGGCAGCGGGGAGCTCAGAGCGGCAGATTTCTGCGCCCCCTGCTGTGCCCTGCTGCACCAGGTTCCACACACTGCTCTGCAGAAGTGGTGGCGAAGGCAGCATGGCAAGGAGCATCACCTGTACCTGCTGCCTGCCCAGGGCCAGGTCTGGGGCTAGGAGGCAGCTGGGGCTGAGGCTGGGGCAGGGAGGCAGCAGCTGTTTGCAGCTGGCCCAGGTTCTGGGTAGTTGCTGATAGCCACGGAGCCAGGGCTGCTTGCAGCAGGGCTTCCATCCTCCCAGCCAGCTGCTGGGAGAAGCCCAGGCTCTGTGGCTATCAACAGCTACCCAGAGCTGGGCTGGCTGCAGCCAGGAGGCTACAAACAGCTGCTGCCCTCCCGCCTCAGCCCCAGCTGTCTTCCGGCCCCAGACTCTGAGAAGGCAGCAGGTGCCAGCAGTATGCCCATTGGGGCCAGGAGGCAGCAGCTGTTTGTTGTTTCCTAGCTGTAGCCAGCCCTGGCTCTGGGGTAGCTGCTGCCAGCCATGGTGCCCAGGCAGCTCCCAGCAGGGCTTGCAGACTGCCAGCCACCTGCTGAGAGCAGCCCAGGCTCCCGGCTGGCAGGCGCCACCCCCCGCTCCAACGTGTGCCAAGGAAAATGGCCTTGCATGCCATGCTTAGCACACATGCTGGGGGTTGCCAACCCATACTAAGTTTCTGTCTTCCATTATATCTAATGGTAGTGAACTAACCTATGAGTTGTTTTCCTGTTATTCAGTTTACATCAGCTGTCAAGCAGTTCCACTGAACACCACCTTCTCCTTGATTTATGAGAAAGGGTGAATATTAGTTCCCAACTTGCCTTCTCTTCGTTTACCATTCATTGGCCAGTGTACTTTTATCATCTGCAGCTAGATGGAGGGAGGCAAAGAAGACTAGCAGCTTCCCAATGCAGACAGACCTCTTCTGCTAAAAGCACTATCTCCATAGAGGACGTGTTGACATGGTATATGATACTGACCCAAACTTCCCTGGGGCAACATATCATATTACAATGGAATATGGCAAAATCATTTTTGCTGAGTCCAGAACCTTAGGTTGCCAGTTTGGACAGGCTGGTATATTTTTTGTTTTAAAACATTCATCCATGTTTATTTCAAATACATCTTAAATTGTAACATCTTCTGCCTTTAATGATTAGCATAACTGCTGCACTACTTCTAGGAATCTGTCATCTGAAGATTTAACTGATCCATGGATACTTAAATACATTTCTTTTACCGTAACATCACGTGTCTCATTTGAGCAGCATTCTCCTTTCTGGTTTTCCGTCTCAAACTTGCTGATCTGCAAATAAACACAATACTTACAGGCTTCTGAAACATCATCCTAAGGTGCTTGAGAATTTAGCAGCTGTTTAATATTCCAGATAAATCATGGGACACAGCATGTAGACAGAAAAAATTAAGTTTTGTTGGAAGCAGTCAGTCATCCTGAGGCTAAACAATATTCAAGATGATGATGGCTCACTAGAGATTAAAACATTAGCAAAACTACATTGCACAGCATGTGATGAAAGGTGCTTCTTACAGGGGCATTATCAGAATAATCACTGAAGAAAAATGAAGGTACACAGGTTGTATCTGTACTGCTTCCCTCGAGCTCCCAAATGAACCACCAAGTAGCCCAGATTTGCCCATCAGCTTCTGCTCTTCACATCAAACCTGGAAATGGGGCAGTGAAGCTGCCCTAAAGATGCCATCTGATGTCACTCTCATCAGCTCACTGTATAACTGAGAGGAGAGCACAGTGCAGTGTCATTGCCTTGTTTTCAGGTTTGGTTTGTGCACATCTCAGGGCTGTGCTCCACAATGGTGCCCACAGGAGTGCTGGGGAAGGTACGTAGGCAAACCAATAGTTGATTTGGTATTTACTTAGAGTAAGTTAATGCTGACCCCACATATTTGCATAAGAAGGAAAAAGAGGCAGCAAAGCATGATAAAAATGTCCCCCAAAACTTATTCATGCCTCCAAATCTCTAAGCCTTGCTCTCATCTGCCTTGCAGCATGCACGGTCATTTCCTCCTGCACCAAATGCTATTATTCTGCTTGACTAGTGTTCTCCTTGTATAAGTGCTAAAGACTACATAAGACACAGGACACTGAGAAATCCAGGCCCATTTCTGGAGCTAGTGTTCACCAATGTCCAATGGAGAACATCATTTGAATCAGAATTACCTTAAAAACTCAAAATGCCAAAAGCAGTTTCTTACCTTGAGACTGTTTCAGGATGGCCAGAAAATAATATGATTATAGTGTCCCCCCTGCAAGAGACAACAAAACATTCAATGGAAGGCAAATAAACTCAGCTAAATTCCCACTGACTTCAATGGGGTGGAATGAAGCCCTATAATAGTGGTTCTCAACTTTTTTAGATGCAAGGTACCCCTCGGAAAATACCAGCTCTTAGCTTTAACTTGTTATTTAACTACAGAAAAATATGAGAGCAATACTTCTGTTGCAAAGAACTCAGAAAGACCACAACACGTCAGAAGGTTTTTGACATTATGGATTTTTATCTGAAATCTCTGGGTTTATTTCATTAATCATCCATAGGTGTTTGCATACCTAACGGTAATAATATTACACAGAACTCCACAACACCCGGGTTGAAAATCGCTGCCATAGAAGCACACTGCTCTCAAAGCTCTTTGACAAATGAGCCAGAAGGGCCTACAGCAGGGGCATTTTATTTTATTGTTTTTCAGATGGGTCAATGAAATCCATAACACTGGGATTAAGCTTGAGCAAATTTCTTAGTGGGGTTCCTCTTCCCTTGACACATTTCTTATAAAAATACGACCTTTTTCTACCTGTTGATCCCAAATGCTGCAGCCTCTTGCAATGATTTGGGCCTTAGCGGCAGCCGATTTTAGGCCTCTGTTGGATCACTCCAGTCCACTACCAGAAAAAGTTGCTGACTGCTGCTACAGAGCACTCTCAGACTGAATTGCTCTTTTATGCTCATTTGTGAGACAAGCTGTCAGCAGGTGCTGTAGGCTGGAACGTGCAGGTTGGAACAGGAGTGGTAGGAGGGACAAATTTGGAGGGGGACACCAGGAAGCCCTCAGGAAGCTCTATGTGCTCAGACAGTGTGTGGCAGCACTGACACAATGGACCACATGGCTGAAATCAGCATCACTACAGTTTAAATGGAGTCCCTTTTGTTTTTGAAAAGGTGCATGAAACGGGTACTGCAATAATTCAGTGTCACATGCATTTTTCAAGGAGAAACTCAGAAAAAAAGGCAAAGCATATGCAACATGACTGTTTAGAGTTACACCAGGGATTCATTTGGTTCATTAAGTTTATACATCAACATAAGCCCATGGTAAGATCTATGATTTTAATTCACCACTTACTTCTAATATGTTGGCCATATTCAAATATCAAACCCCAAGTTTAAAGGTGCATCAACTATACAGGAATGTAAACTATTTCTTCCTCAGTCAGCCAAAGTAATAAGCAGCTCTTTTAGAGCCACAAGCAAACTCAAGAATCTCACAGTTTAACTGTTAACCATCTTGGAGTTGCATATCATTTACAACCTTCTAAAGCAATGTGTGATCCAAAGAGTTAAATGAGCATGTATAAATAAATGCAAACAACGAGTCCACATACATAGAGTATCTGATTTTAACTTTATTTTTCAAACAGGGGATAAGAGGAGTGGGTAAACTCATCTGCACTGCTCTTCATTAAAAAGCAACTAAATTAGAAGGGGAACGCAGTTTGTAAAGTAAACACTTAGAGAAATAAAAAAGTATTTCCATAATGGCTTTCATTTTCCAGTACCTGATATGTAGTTCAGTAACATTTGGACACATGATGGCTCTCTTTGCCAAAACAAGAACAGCCTTCGTCGAAATATCATTGTGGCTTAAACTGTGGATAACAGAGCATCAAAACATCAGCTGCTTTCATCTGACAGCAAGTCCCTTTATTTTGTATATGACCACTTCTCTACATCCTGTGTATCCAAGTGTGCATGTGCAAGTGTGTGGGCACGCACGCACACGCGCACCCCCCCCAATGGAATAATTAGCACTTCTGAGACGTAGTGCCAGTTAGCCCATACTAATTAACCACATCCATGAATGCTATGTATTGGCCAATTAACATGGCACATTGAGCTAATAATTAGTTCATTCAGCAGTGCTAATGAGACTTCCTGAATAGACGTAGTTACACTTATTTTGGCTTAAGAAGTAGCCTGCTTGGCTGTGTCAGACATAGCAAGTTTACTATGCAGACATGGCTACACACGTGTGTATATGTACATGCGCACGCGCACACACCAGGGTTCTATTAGCAATCTAATTGTGCTTAGACTGTAAAGCCAGGAGGAACCACGTGATCACTGATCATCAAATGTATAATTATATGCCATAAAACATCATCGAGGCATTCTTGTCTAAAGTCCTTTTGTTTGTGTTTGCAGCAACACAGGTACCAGAAAAGCACCTGGGAACAAATTTCTAATGTGAGTGAAGTGCCCATCTCCTATTAATTCTTAAGGGAGATAAGTACTCAAGTATCTTACAAAAAATATTTCCAGTTTGGATTTGAAGATTTCAAGGCTGGAGAATCCACCATTCCTCTTGGTAGCTTGCTCTAGTAGTTAAGCACCCTCACCGGTAAAAAGTTGTACCCCACCATGCACCCCACAGGCAATCAATGATTTCCAAGAGAGTCCTGGGTACTCCCCACAGGTTCCTTGTCTCATCATAATGGCCCCTGACTTGATGTTGATCCGAAACATTTTGACTCTGACCTTCCTTAATAGCTGCCATTTTAAATAAGCATAAGCAATTCAAACTTCTACTTACTCTATCTTCTTCAATTTTTCCATTCTGGAAAATACTTCAAGCACCTTTGTCATGTCTTGGTCCCTCATTCGATTGCCTTGCAAACTGCAAATCAATTTGTGTGGTTAATCCTGCCCCCAAAATACTCAAACAATTTGAAAAAGGTATCATTCACCCCATTAATACAGCTCACTTACTTTATTTCTTCAAGTTGAGTGCAGTGTGGAAAAGCTTGTTCTAGGTTAGCTAGTCCCAGGGCAGTGATATTGCCACCAGTTAACCTGAAAAACATAAAGCAGATCAGAAAGATGTGAGCAAGAAAAATATTTTCCTCAGACATACTCCAGGAACTGTTTAAGGGACAAATTGAAAATTCAGGGGCTTGTGACTCCATTCCGAACTTGGGCAATACAAGTTACATATATATTGCTGCAGGGCAGAACTGAACCCCAGAAGCTGCATTTTGCTGTACAGGTTTCCCTCAATTTATGCAGCAGATGCTTTCCCAGGGAACGGTGCATAGATCAAATTCGCATAAAGCGAACCCAGTTTACAATGAAACAGATTGGGATGCATTCCCAGGGCAGTGAGGG
>NW_005842478.1:724177-730825 GCF_000455745.1 Alligator sinensis
TGGGTGGAGGGATGCAGTGCAAGAAGGAGGCATCTCCCATTCCTGGGGCTGCAGCAAGGGCAGCACCAGGCTTGTTGTGGCACCCGGGGTGGGCAGCAGCCTCACTCACCTGACTTCTCCCCAATCACCCCACTTCAGGGCCAGGCCCTGCTCACCCGCCCCTGAAGTGCCACCACCGGCCTGAGTCTGCAGCAGCAGAGACTGCAAGCAAGCAGCATCTGTCACTCCCAGGGCTGTAGCAGAGGTGGGCAGCTACCAGCAGCCAGATGAGAGCAGGCTGAGGCTGGCCAACGCTGCCAGCTTGGGCTGGCAGCAGCACCAGGCTCTTCCCAGAGCTCAGCAGTGACACTGCGAGGGGAGGTTGCGGGGTGCTATGGTGAATTTTGGGGTGGCAGCAGCCCCCCTCCCATTGCCATGGCCCACCCCGAATGCCAGGAAGAGCCTGGTGCCAACGCTGGACCCAGCCTGCTCTTGTCTGGCTGCATGCGGCTGCCCGCCTCTACTGCAGCCCTGGGAGCAGTGTTCAGCTTGCAGCTGCTGGGCTGCACCGTGACAGGGGGGATAGGGGCACGGTGCCCTGGGGGAAGTAGAGCCCTGGAAGGTTTGGGGCACACGGAGCAGCCTAGCGGCTGCAAGGCACTTGCATCGGCTGGGCCCACCGACGCTGCGGCGGGGGTGGGCAGCCCCCTACAGCTGGATGAGAGCAGCCTGGGGCCAGCGGCCACTGCAGACTCGGGCTGGCAGCAGCACGGGGCTCTTCAGGGGTAGGTGAGTAGGGCCCGGCCCACAGCCCTTTCCCCTCCCCTCACAAACTCAGGCTTACCTGCTTGAGGAAGGGCAGAGCATGCCTATGCTGATCGCATAAGATCAGCCTATGCCGATCACATATATGCAAATTTACCTTGCATATAACAAATTTCTGGTACAAAAGGGTCATCGCATAAGAATGAATTTGCATAAATTGAACCCGCATAAATCGAGGGAAACCTGTACTTGATTATTCTTTAGTGCTTGAAGGAATGTGGCACAGGTTTGCTAATCAAGACTCCTAGTGTGGACAGAGCATGAGAGACTGACCTGGCTCATGATCTGTGATGAGGAGATTTGCTATGGCCATGCTGAAGAAGCAAGAAATAGAGCACCTGTTACTGAAAGCCAATCAGCAGAATGGCTCATTATTACACTGTAGAATTTTACCATCACCAGCACCCCTAATGCAGCTAGTTTTAAGCCCGGAGTCATGATACACTACGGTGCATTGTCTGTGAAATATACAGTGGAGCAAAAACGTATTTGGCAGAAGCCACTGTGTTGAGAATCTATAGTTATACTAAATAAACTGCATTTCTGCTGAGAAAGGTGTATAGCCTTGTTAATCTAAAGTCGGGTAGAAAGCAGGGCATGGTGGCACCCTGGGGTGCTCTGGTATGGAGGGGGCAGCGCTTTAATTAGAGCAGCTCACAGAGTACCTGCAGTGCTGCAGCATCACGTGTATTCAGCATCCTGTGCTTCAGAATGGCAGCAGGGGTGCCTTAACTAAAGCTCATTCAATGAGCTTTAGCTAAAACAACTCCACTGCCATTTTGAAATGCAGGGATGCTGAATGCATGTGATACAGAGGCTGTTGGAGTATGTGAATTAGCATGCTTGAGCAGACTTGCAGCAGATTTGATTAATTGATTCTGCTCTGACTGTGTTAATTAGTATGCATTAACTGCTTCCAGAAGCAGTGCATGTGAGCAAAGTTACTAGGGTTTACTTTCCACTTATCCTGTAAAAGCGTGCCCACAAGCTGTTAGAATCATAGAAAATTAGGGTTGTAAGGGACCTCAGGAGATCATCTAGTCCAACCACCTGCTCAAAGCAGGACTGTGAAGGAGTGAGAGTAAACAAAAGGCCTGAGGTGCCTTACCTATAGGGCGGGGGAAGTCAGGAGAAGAAAAGCAGCCAGCAGCAACAGATGGGGAAAGTGAAAGCAAGCAACACTTACAGCATGGAGGGCCACAGGGCTGCAGAAGCAGACCAGAAGGGAAGAGAAGCAATCACCACACTTCCAGAGAAGCATCTCACACCAGATTGGAGGAGAGAGGCATTTTGCCCACCCCTGGGTTAGAGCTTCGCTGCACATGGGAGAGATCCCATTCGGACTGTGAATGCTCACGAGTAATCTGGGGCAGGCCTGTGCAGAGCAGTGACTGAATTAACTGATTTTTTTGTTGCGATTTGGACATGAGAAGCTGACCCCAGGTGAAGGGGACATGGACCGAGTCTGACAAAGAAACTGAGAGCAGTCAGGTTTTGCTTTTTTTTGGTGGATATTTGAGTGCAGGCCAAGGCCAGCCCCTGGAAGGGTGTACGCCTACTAACTAAAGCCAATGGTCACCCTGGTGGCTGAGGACAGAACAGTAGACCAACAGGCAGCATTAAGATCTGGCTGCAAAGAACTATGAGTGCCATCTGGAGAGGCTAGGGTGGGGTAAAGGGGAGGTTTGGAGCCCCACAAAAGAAAACAGGGATTGAGACCTGGTAGGATCACCTTGGGCATTGCCTCCTAGCAATATAATATCATCAAAGTCGTGGCAGGTGAGAAACACAAGACCAGCTTCCTGGCAGACTACGTGATCCGAAGCCGAGGTCCACTCTGTCACCGCCTGTAGGAAAACTAGCTCCGGGCAGTGGCAGCAAGCCCTACAACATCTACAGCCATCACAAGGACCATCCCAAACCATATTATCCCAGCCAAGGCTTTGTCTAGCCAGATCTTAAAAACCTCCAAAGATAGAGCTTCTACAACCTCTTTGGGTAACTTCTTCCAGTTACTATGGAACCACTGCCCACTTTTACCACATGGTATACTGTACATACATCTGTACCTTTGGTGTGTATTTCTTCTGATTATCTCTTAACCTGACCGTGTCATCCCACCCTCTCATTCCTCTCAAGTCCACATATAGTTCATCTATGTTTCAAAGCCCTTCTTGCCTACATCATGATCCTTGTCTCTTTGACCTCTATCACTTATTCATTCATTTCCTTTTCTGTTTCTATCACTTGAAATTTAACCATGTTGCATTTAATGCACAGAAAGTTATCATCACTAGAACTAATGTTCCGCATCTTCTGACTACTGCCCTGTTCCAACATGGGCCTTACCAAAACACTTCACATGTTGACTATCTAGTTGAGTGGTAATCAGCGATTTAGAATTTGGATATACTCTTACTGCAAGTTGTTTCAATTTCACATATATACCTGTCTTGAAAAATAGAAGGTCAAACACAATGGAGCAATTCCTTCTTCCAGAAATTTCAACCCAACTCCAGTGCTTAAATCCCAGGTAGCAATCCAGTCTCAACAATGGACTTCAATCAGCAGGCAAGATAGAAAGCAAACTATATTGCCACTCACACAACTCTCTAACTACCTTCAAAAACTAAAAACTAACATCACTCCCAAGATGAAATACCTGTTTACAGCCTAAGGAAAAGAACTTGAAAAAAGATGTGTAGCACCAGCATCTGGCAACTCCTGCATAACAAGATTTATGTTGTGGTGGGGCCTTGAAGCCTCATGTAGCTCAAGCCATATTATGCTAAGCACTGTACAAATACATAATTAAAGAGTAGTCCCTATCCTATGTATTCCTTCACATCACTTCCTCTCCTGGAAGAGAGCTATTTGTTTAAAATTTTATTTGCACATTTAAATCTTCACAATAGGTCATCAGACACTGCAGCATTAGGCAAAGCAACTTTTTTCTTGGTATTTGATTACAATGCCAAACAGGAACTGACATTTCTGTTATTCTGATACTTCTGATATTTCTCTTGTATTTATGTGGAACTATCGTAGTCTAGGGTTCCTGTTGGGGACACAAACACAATACAACAGTATAGTGTAGATAGCATCCCACAGAACAAAATATTTAAAGTAAAACAGAAGTAAAACAATGGATTACAAAATGCAAAAAAGGCAGCCCTTTTCTTTCCATGGATGAAACATAAGATGTTTTGAACTTAAAAGCAAATGCTTACTCTAATTTTTTCAGACTCCTGATCTTTGGTAAGGTTCTGGAAAGAACAGCTGCAAATTCATCACCGCATTTCCTACTCCTAAAGCTGAAAGAAGCAAAAGAAAGTAAGTTTAAAAATGTAGCAAAAAAGACCTGTTGATTTCCCCACAACATTACCTATTGTATCAGCCTGCTTTTTGCATTATTTTTTACCAAGATCTGTGTTTTTCAAAATACATTTCAACCTAGTGCACCTAGTCAATTATGCAAAGGGAGGAAAATTTCTGTTTTGCTATTAGGAGAAAACATGCAATACTTCTTGCAAACAAGAGAGAGAATCTGACTACACATAATGCTAGACCTAGGATTCAGAAGAATTCATTATATAAGGCTAAATTTTGCTCATGGTTATATGACAGTAAATTCGACTCATGCTATTAGGAAGGCCTAATGGCTCCTGTATGGCTTAGTCTTGACAAATCCATGTTGTTGTTTTTTATATTGCTGTTATTGGGTGCTTAAAAATGATTACTCAGTAATCTGTCCAAGTATCTTTCAAGATACTGGTTTTAAGATGACTGCCTCATTTTCCAGGTCTTTCTTTATTCCCTTTTCAAAGATAAGCATGGTATTGCCCTTCAAAACTGTGAAGCAGCTTTCAAAATCTCAATCCAAGCACATGTATCCCTTATTGCTTTTCTTACCTTAGGCACTCAATATTTGTACAGCTGGCTAGAACTTCCAAACAATCTAGTTCCATGGGACATCCTGCAAAATCTAAGTGTGTCAACTCTTGGCCACAATTAATGACAAACACCAAAGCTGAAATGTCAAGTGGTGTCAACCTAAAGTTTTTGAATTCATACTTGAAATTCAGCTGGCTCCCAACATGCTGAGCTACCTCAAGGTCTTGAGTTTCATAAGTGCAGTGGCACAGCTCAATTATCTTGGGCCCTGTGAGGTTAGTAGCTGCCAGCTTTTTGAGAGACTGCAAGATGACAGCTTGCTTGGCTTGCACCCAAGCCTCATTTTGTTCAGATAACTGTGCGAGGAATTTCCTGCAATCTTTTGACGAGAGGCCGGAGAGAAAGATGTGAAAACTCTCCATGAATTCAGTCCTTGCTTCATTCTTTAAAGTCCACTTTGACTTCAGAGAGAACTTTTTCCTTAGGTAGTTTCTGTCTGCTGTCTTACTTAGCATCACACACAGAGCAGCAAAAAATTCCTGCAAACTTAAATGCACAAAGGCATAGCCAGCCTCTGGGCAGTGGTCACTCCTCTTTACTTCAAAAACTGTCAACAACCCATGCAGGGAAGCAAACTCTTTTACATGTTCTGGGATATCATCAACATAAAACACTAATTTCTTCTCTTCCAGGCCCTTCAGCGCAAGTTCACACAGGCCCAGAATAGCCACCCTGTAGTGATTCAGCTGAACTTCATCCCTCTGACTGCACTCTTTTTGCTGTTTGCTGATAAAAATAAGGAGCATTTGAATATAAAACTGGGTCATGGTTTGAGGAAGCTCCACACACAGCAGCTGTTTAATCAGCAAATATTCCAAACAGATGCAGACAATGTAGCACAGGGCAGGGATAAAACACATGCTGAGGAGCTTGCTATTGTTTTTCAGCTGAGCAATAGCTTGTTCTTTGAATGCATGCTCATGGAAGTAGTGGTTAACATATTCCTCAACCTTCTCATGGTCAAAGCCCCAAATTTCTGCCAGCAGGTCAACTGTGTTTAACAGGAAGTCAGGACATTTCTTAGGGCGGCTGGTGATTAATACTGTACATCCAGGCAGGAGTTTTCCATCACAGAGATCAGTGAAGAGCTCAGATATGGACATAGGCCTGGGAAAGGCAGAGTGCATCTCTGGAGAAGATGAAACACCAGTGTTACCCACAAACTCATCCAGTCCATCAAAGATGATCAACATTTGCTTGGCATTTTCCAGGAGGTGCTGAAACACTGCATCGGGGCAGTCTTCTGGCTGAAGGGAAAAGTCAAACAAAAGCTCCTTCAGAGTCAGCTTTTGGCTTATTAGATTCAGCTGCCTAAACTCAAAAAGAAAAGTCAGCAGAAACTGATGTAAGGATCCTTCTGCCCACTTCTGGCAAATCCTGTGCATCAGCATAGTCTTGCCAGTCCCTGGCTTGCCAAACAGAAGGATCACCCTGGTGGTACCCGAGCTAATGGTGTCAAACAGGTCAGATACTTTCACTGCTGTATCTGCAACCTCTTCTGCTTCCTGTGAGCCTGCCAGGTCCTCCTTGGGTTTGTCCAGTCTCTCCTTTAGTCGGGAAGCTTTACTCTGCCTGATCACTAGGTTGACAAAGAGTTGGTGGCAAGCAGGAGGCTGCACTTGCCCCAGCACCGTTGTTCCTGGTGCTCTCTGACTCCTGTATCTTTGATTCATTGAACTGATGAGGAGGTGCCGGTACCGTTCAGCTGAATCTGAGAGAGACAGAGAGCTTGGGTTAATTTTAAACAACTAGATTGCTCCATGTTTGGTCTTGTAAACCGATATACACCATGATGAATATACTGGACCTTTTCATAGATTCATAGATGTTAGGGTCGGAAGGGACCTCAATAGATCATCGAGTCCGACCCCCTGCATAAGCAGGAAAGAG
>NW_005842478.1:732004-740729 GCF_000455745.1 Alligator sinensis
CATCTCAGGGTCTATGCATGGTAGTCTGGCGCCTTGCTGCTGCCTCTCTACAACCCCAGTGAGAGACTTGTCATGCCCCTCTCTTAGGAACACTGAGGCAAAGAACTCGTTGAGGAGTTCAGCCTTGTCCCCTCTGTCCGTCACCAATTGTTTCTGCCCATTTAGCAGGGGTCCTATTCCTCCCTGGGCCTTCCTTTTACTCCCTATATCTCTAAAAAACAATTTCTTGTTGTCTTTTACTTGGGTTGCCATCCTCAGCTCCATGGCAGCTTTGGCCCGTCTAACTGCCTTCCTACAAGCACGAGCAGAGGAGGGGTATTCATCTTTGGTGATCTCTCCCTGTTTCCACTTTTTATGTGCTCCCCTTTTGGCCCTTAGGCTGCCCTGGATTTCTCTGGTCAGCCAGGGAAGCCTCCTGGCCCCTTTCCCCCTTTTGCCTCGCTTGGGGATCGTCTTGCTTTGTGCCCGAAGGATCATTTCCTTAAGGCACAGCCACCCTTCTTGGGCTCCCATCACTTCAAAACTCCTACTCTGCAGTGCATCCTTGACTAATCGCCTGAGTTCATTGAAATCAGCTTTCCTAAAGTCTAGCACTTTCACCCTACTAGTTACCTTACCCACTCAACGTCTTATGGTGAATTCTATTATTAGGTGATCACTGACCCCCAGATGGCTACTGATCTGGAGGTCCCCTACCATGTCATCCCCCATTGCCAATACCAGATCCAGTATGGCATTCCCCCTAGTGGGACTGTGTACCTCCTGTGTCAGGTGGAGGTCCTGTACACAGGTTAGAAACCTGCGTGAGTGGTGGGACTTTGCTGTCTGTGACTCCCAGCAGATGTCCAGGTAGTTTAGGTCCCCCATGACTACCGCCTCTTTAGCTTTTATGGTCTCCGAGAGCTGCCTCAGGAGCCCCGAATCTCTTTCTTCCCCTTGATGTGGGGGTCTGTAGCAGACCCTACCACCAAATCCCTTTCTCCTTGTCCCTCATGTAGCCTAACCCACAATCCTTCTACCTCCTCATCCTTGGATTCCGTCTTGATGAGGGTTGACGTATATTGCTCACTGACATAGAGCGCAACCCCTCCCCAACTTTTCTCAAGCTGCTGGAAAAAAACTATGCCAGCTTATACAGGATCTGACCTATTGCTTGAACATTCAAATAGATACTGGCTGTACTGGCAGGCTCATGACCCAAGTACTTATTTTCCCTCCTATTTGCATATTCCAAGCACCTCTATCTCTGTATTTTTAAATGCATGCTTCAATGTACATTTCAAAATAAAGCAGTGCTAGTTGCACACCCCATATGCATTCTCAGACAACCCTACAAAACCAAAGCACTTTCATGCACATTTATGTATCGTTGTTTTCCAAAGTAGCATCTTTCCATCTCCTGCCCCACTGACTTGGTTTCTACCTCACACAACATAGGTAATAAGACAGAAACATATAGCTCAGTCTGAAGTTCTGGACTCGATGCAAGTGATGTAGACACGACTGGGTGAGGGTTTCTGGCCTGTGTTACACAGAAGGTCAGACTAGGAGATCACAATGACCCCTTCTGGCTTTGAAATCTATAGATCTATGACATTAGTAAGGAAGAGAAGAGGGCGTTTCCATCAAGCCCACCTGCTGGTTCAAAAAACACACAGCCTATACCTGCAGTGCTATAAAATACACAGTCTATCCCTGCAGTCTCATCCATTCCCAGTAAAGAGCTTGGTCTAGTTACATGCCAAATAACTTTAAGGAAAGATATTCCCTGCCAATATGGCCCCTCCCAAAGAATGGGGATTGTTTGGTGTGTTGCCAGACTGGATGCCACAAATGTAGCTAACTCACAGGGGCAAATATAGTGTGAGCACAAGAGCTAAAGATCACATTCCCCTTCTCAGAAAGGCAAAGTCTGGTACTGATGTTACCAGGGCGCATATGCAGATGAGCAACACTCATAGTTAACATTACTCTGATATTTTCATCATCACGCCCCAATTTCCATTTCTGGGTGTAGTTTCAGTTAAAAATGATCACTTATTTCTGAGGAGGACACTGAGGAAAATAGAGTATTTTGACCTGTTACAAAGAGTCCCTTCATCCTTTTCATCAAGACACTCTGCACCTCCCTGCTTTGGAACAGGGACTAGAAATTTGCTGCGGTTAGCCTTTGTGTCAAGGGTGTGTCTTGCGGCAAATTTGAACAAGTGGTTAACTTCTACACGTTTGCCCATGTTCAATAGAGACCGCTCAGGATTTGGCAGCTACATTTTTTGAAAACTGTTTACACTGGAAAGGGTACTCCCCTATGTGCGATTTGGCTGTGCAGGTGCACACCCAACAAAGCCACTGAGTATGCTCCATCCTGGGGCTACCTGAGTAGAGCAAGACATTCCCTGTCAGGCACTGGAAGTGCGAGAAGGGAGGTACTGCCTTTGTTGTTCTCACTGTTCCCCTTGTCAATGCCCAGGCAGCTCAGAAGAGGAGGAAGCAGCAACCTGACTTGCATGCAGAGCTGAAAAATAGTGAGAAAGGAAGGATGGGGGTGTTGGAAGGAAGCCAGAAGCACAGGACAGGTGAGATGGGGAAAGGGGCAAGAGAAGAATGGGACAGAAGATTCAGGAGTGGAGTAGAAACAGGCACAGGGAGAATACATAGAGAATCCAAGGACAAGCAAGAGTCAGGCAGGGGTGGGTGGGCAGCATAAGAAAATATAGGGACAAAACGGGTGCAGGGGCATGGACTAGGAGCAGAATGTGATGAAAAGAAGCAGAGAGCAAAAGGGAAGGGGAAAGTCAGGAAAACATAGTGGGAGCACACTTGCCTCCAGATCCTAGAATGGATCCCCTTATGCCTGCAGGGGTTTAGGTTGTAGCTGTGTTGGTCTAAGGACATAGGCAGACAAGGTTCCTTGGGTGAATTTGGTATCTTTTATTAGACCAACCCAAATAGTTGGAGAATATTTATTAAGCAAGCTTTTGGGTTCAAAAACCCTTCGTCAGGCCTGAAAGCTTGTTTAATAAATATTCTCCAACTATTTGGGTTGGTCTAATAAAAGATACCAAATTCACCCAAGGAACCTTGTCTGCCTATCCCCTTATACCTGACTTTCAGCAGTACTTTGCCATCTAGCAAATGGCTGGGAAACCAGCAGTAAACTGTATGTCTCCATCATGCACTAGTGGCATGTCTGTATAGAAGATAACAGCTTTCTACTGTTTCCAGAAGTTCAAGGAGTAAAGGCCTTCCTTGTCTGGGAACCTAAGGATCTCAATCATTCTAATGACCCACGGAAGGGTTAGTGTGGTTTCAGATGAACGGATCCCATTTTCCCCCCACCCAATATCTAACTTTTAGGAAGTGCCTAAGAAATTACACTGGGGGAAAGAAGAAAGAAAGAAAGAGAGAAAGAAAGAAACAAACAAACAAACCCGAGTGAGAGCTGAAGTCAAGCTTTCACCAATTAGGAAATGTCATAATTAGTAGGGCTGGGTGAAACAACACCATTTCGTTTTGATGTCCATTTTGCCATTTCAAAGGGACAGTGATTTGTTTCGTCATTTTGTTTAATTTTGAAGCACTATTCCGTTTCACTTTGTCAAAACTGTTTCGCTGTTTTGACACGTTTCAACATTTCACCTATAAGCTATAATGGGGAATCATGAAAACGCCTAAAACTTAGTAATTTCGTGCCTAATTTGGATGTAAATTGCAGGGATGGTAGCCCCTTCTGAGGGCATGAAGCTTGCCAAGTTTCAAGAAGATAGGTGTAGAGGTTTTTGGGAAACTGCACCTCAAACTGTTCAAAGCAGAACTCAAGACACTTGCTGGCAGTGGCAGCCTCCTGTGATCTGGTGTGCAGATCCAGGGGCAGCACACCCGGGATGGCTGCAGGGCAGTGCCAGACTCCTCCCAGGGGTGTAGGTCCCTGGATCTGCACACCAGATGAGAAGAGGCTGCCGCTGCTGCCTGGGACCAGTGCTGGGCACAGCACCAGAAAGATTGCTGCTGCTACTGGCCCCAGGCAGCAGCAACAGCCTCCTGTCATCTGACACACAGATCTGGGGGCCTGCACACTGGATCACAGGAGGCTGCCACTGCTGCCTAGGACCGGTGCTGGGCACAGCCCACACTCAGCACTGGGAAGATTGCTGCTGCTGTTGCTGGCCCCTGGCAGCAGGAAGTGGAGCGCAGCCCTGGCTCTCCCCTGCCTTCCACTGCTGGGCTGAGCTCCATGGGGCTGGTGGAGCCAGTCAGAGTGCAGCCTGGGCTCTCCCCCACCTACTGCCACTGGGCTGTGCTCTGAGTGGCTCTGCCAGCCCCACGAAGCTCAGTCCAGTGGAGGAAAGCAGTGGGAGATCCAGTGGTGGAACCACTCGGAGCGCAGCCCAGTGGCGGGAGACAGGGGAGAGCCAGGGCTGTGTTCTGCCTCCCATCGCCGGGCTGAGCGCCATGGGGCCGGAAGAGCCACTCGGAGCCTGGCCCAGTGGCGGGAGGCAAGGGAGAGCCAGGCTGCACTCTGACCAGCTCCGCCAGCCGCATGGAGCTCAGCCCGGCGATGGGAGGTGGGGGAGAGCCAGGGCTGTGCTCAAGATCTGTGCCCTCATTTTGTTTCAAAACTGTTCCGAAGCTTTTTGTTTTGTTTTGATTTCGCTGTTTCAAGCTTGAAATGCATCGAAACAGCTTTGAAACAAAACACTCAGTGAAATTTTGCACCGCCCTAATAATTAGGCTTACCTATGCAACCTTTACTCATTTGCAGTTCTGACTCAACTTTGAATTTGGGTCCTCACCCAGGCTAGGACCCTGCCCCTTACCCCCCCCCCCTTTCCCATGCTCAAAATTCTCATCATTATGCATTTCACTTTAGATGCATCCCACTTTCCAAGTAGACTCCATGATTCTCTCTTTCCTCTGGAGTGCTACGAAGGCAAAGTGGAACAAAATCCTATGCTTGACCTGTTTAGATGCACTCATTCCAGAGATACCTGTGCTACAGAAATGCTTCCTGGCTCCGCTTGGCCCTGCTGTTTTCAGTTCCCTCTGTTTTACTTAATCCCTTTACCCTCTTGTGCAGAAATGCAAAAGAGCTATAATTTGTTTTTTTCTGATTTGTGGGTAATGGCTCAGACCTGCTGGGTTTTGCTAGTGGCAACCTGTCTTACAAGCAATTTCTCAAAGCACCTATAACATTCCCCCTCAGTTCCTGGGGGTTTTGAAGTTATGCTCATGCCTTTTTTAAATATGCTAAAGAGCTTTGGAGGCTGACTGGGTTTCATATTAAAAATGCCAGAGTGTTTGCTGATTTGACTCTCCTTTCACAACCAAACAAGTTCTCAGAACGGCAAACTGTGAAATGCCTTCTGTGTAAGTTACACTTCAAAGGGGTTATGATGATAGGTTACTACAATCCATTTTTCCCCAGTTTAGTTATTGTTGAATCTTTAAACTAGTTTTTTTCAAATCCACAGGGGATTTGAACTAAAAAATAAACAGTATGGTCTTGAAAACCACTGTTACATATGAGATTCTGCAGCCTCTCAACACAGGCATCCCAGCTACCTGTAAGAAGGAAGGATGAGTTTATGGTATCCCTGGCTCTTTATGAACAAACTTTACTGTGCTATATATGGCCCAGACAGAGACAAAACATGTAATTTCCCCAATATATAATTTAAGATATCCACATACCCAACCGCTGCTGTTTAGATTCTTTATCAATGGCAGCAGAATTGCCTCCTGGACGCCGTCTTCCAGGTCCTGAAAATTGAAAGGCAGCAGATGTATTAAGCTGGCATGGTGGAGTTGAGGTCAGATTAACAGTTAATTTGACAAAAAATGCAGTTCAGGGAGGATGGATAGGGGAGGGGCAGAGGTGAGGGAATGGAAGGTGACAGAGTAAAACCATTTGCAATGCTGGATTGAATTCAATGAATAGTTTGGGCCAAAAATATATACTGGAAGTGGAAAATGTTTTCTTTCTCCATTTTCAGAATGTACTGTTTCCATTTTTTTTGTTTTGTAAAAAAAGTTTCAAGGCTAGATTTAGCTAAACTGAATTAAAACAATTTTCAAAGGATAAAAACAAAAACAACAAAAAACCCTATCCCTTCAACTAAATAGAATGTTGTGAGCTTGAATTAAGATGATTTTTTGGAGGAGTTTGTATACATAAGAAAGCCAAAAGTTTTTAGTTTTGAGTTAACATAAATTCCACCCCTCCATTTTTTTTATTCAGTTGCTGAACCAAGAACAGCATTTATGCAGCTTTAGATAACATAAATCAATAACAGCCAATCAAACCACAGAGATATTTTCAAATGCAGCCTCTACTTGTGCATCCACATTTTTGCAACTGCCACGGAAAAAATATGGGCATGATCAGCTGTGGGAATGACTGGTTGAATGCCAACATTGACCTAATTTATGTGCGACACTCATTTGTGCTTCAAAGGGCAAGTAAAAGGTGTGAATCTTATCAGTTGTGCAAACAATTGACTGGAGGCATAAAAATGTTGGTTCAATGTTAGAGGCTATTTGTGAAAGTTTGGCTTTGAGTCTCTTCATTGGTAACATTCAAATTAAAGGGGCTCTGTATAAAAGACATTTTCAGATTAGGAAAGAATTGCCAGGTGCTTTCAATTAATTAATTTACATTTAAGTAATAAGCAGATGTGTCACCAATAGATCCAGAAAGGTGCTCCTCCCCCGCATTTGGCATTGGTGAGACCACAGCTGGAGTACTGCATCCAGTTCTGGGCACCGCACTTCAAGAAGGATGTGGACAAGCTCGAGAGGGTGAGAAGAAGGGCCACCTGCATGATCAAGGGCCTAGTGGACAGGTCCTATGAGGAGAGACTTCAGGATCTGGGGCTGTTCAGCCTAAGTAAAAGAAGGCTGAAAGGCGACTTGATAGCTGCCTACACATACGTCAAGGGAGAATGCCAGGACCTAGGTGAACAGCTTGTCAGAAAAGCTCCCCCCACTCCCCACCCGGGAAGATGCGGACCAATGGACACAGGCTAGTTGAGGAAAAGTTTTGGCTGGACATAAGGAAAAACTTCTTTTCTGTACAGGTAACTAGGATCTGGAACACACTTCCAACAGAGGTCATGCAGTCGCCATCTCTGGTGGTCTTTAAGAGGAGGCTGGACATATACCTCGTTGAGCTCATTTGAGCCCAATTACCTCCTGCCCATGGCAGGGGACTGGACTTGATGATCTTATAAGTCCCTTCCAGTCCTTCTTACAGTGAAGAAAAATAAGCAGATGCAAAGATATAAGGATGACAGGTGGTGGTAAAAAACTTGGCAAGGCAGTGACATATGTAAAGAGAAAGCAGCTGCATAGGATGTGGTTTTGAATATGTGGAATAAAACATTTTTTGCAGATGTGAGACAGGGATCTAGTCAAAAGCTGTGCCATGGATCAGATGCACATTGTACCATCAACCACAATTTCATCACATTTTCCACAATCCTGCCCCTATTTGGCCATTTCAGTTACAAGAATGTGGGAACATCTGTGTTAGGATATGGCAGTTCACGTATGTGCTCAGAACCTATTTCTGAATCTATCGAGAAAATTTTAATTGTAGGTAAGCCACCTGGCAAAGCACACCTGGCTACTCTCTGAGAGCTGAGCCAAGAGCACACAGGACTGGATTTTAAGATTGGAGTTAGTCTGCTCTGAGGGTTATATCCCTCATCACTCATCCTCCTTCAGATACAGGTTAGTGCTCAGGAAGTCTTCCATTAGGTTATGCTTGGTCCAGTGCAGTGCAAGTATAGGGCTAGAGGAAGAGCTAGAAGATTATCATCTCAAGAGCCTACACTGCCTATAGGATTTGACAGTAATTGCTTCTAGGTTTAGACTGAGATTCCACTGTAGTTAAAGGGAATATGGGACAGAGGGGAATGAGGGTGAGGGCTTGTACATTGTTATTTGATGTATCTGGGCTACAGGGGAGATGATGGTGCCCTGAAGAGCAAAAGCCTTGTAGAAACCAAGCGTACTCATAAATTACATACTGATTCCAATACTCATTGTCCTTTCAATAAAGCCTATAGATTTCTACCAACTAAAGACCAATCACCCATTAACCCTGCTAGCTGTGAAGACCCCTGGCTTTTTGCTGACAGGGCTCTGAATTGTTTGAAAGGGACTGTGAGGGTGTTCATCTTCTCAAATGCTGAGGAATCCAGGTGACCTACAGATTAGGATTAGGTTACTTCAGAAAGACTAGGACATCACCTTAGAATGCAGATCAAAGGGGCATGCATTTACATGTTAATGGTAAAGGACAGAAGTGTAGTTATCTTGAAACCAGACACTTAAATACATGTAGCAGCATCAAGTCTTAGTTTGCAGAAGAGAAGACTGAGGGGGAATTTTACAGCAGCCTTTACCTATCTGAAGAGGGGTTCCACAGAGGATGGAACTAGACCAGGGGTGGGCAATTATTTCATGCAGAGAGCCACTTACCTAGTTTTGGCAGGCTTTTGAGGGCTGCATGGGTAGCCCCTCCCCTTGACAGGTGCCCTGCCCCTGGACTGGTCCCAAGATGGTGAGCAGGGGGTGGGGTACCTATGTCCCAAGGCCAGCACCAGCGGGCCCAAAGTGGGGCACAGGCTGGCAGAGGTCTGTGGAGCCAGGCTGGGCTGCACCAGCAGGGAGAGGGGGGAGCTGGCCCGGCTCCATAGAGCCCCTGCTGGCTGGGACCCCT
>NW_005842478.1:740847-745389 GCF_000455745.1 Alligator sinensis
GCCCGGCATTACAGGCAGGGGGCAGTGCACAGCCCTGACCTCATGCTCACTGGCAGGGAAGAAGCTAGTGATGAGCGCGGGGAAAAGTGGCCCTGTCCAATGGCTGGCGCTCCCTGCTGCAGCTGCTCACAGCCCACGTGGGGCTGTCTGGAGCAGGCACAGGCAGCCCCAAAAGGGCCGCAAGAGGCTGTAACACCGGGCACGGGGCACGTGAGGGGCCGCTTTTCTTTGCACTCAGCACCAGCTTGTAACCTGGCCCTGCTGCCAGCTTGGACCCCATGCTGGCCCTGGGCTCGCCCATCGGAGCTGCATGCGGTAGCAGCAGCTGCAGGCCTCCCGCTTGCTGCGCCGGGCAGTGTTGGCTGCTGCTGCCCACCCAGAGCTCGCTTGTGTACTGGGCAGCACAAAGGCAGTGATGGCAAACATTGCTCAGTGCAGCAAGCGGGGGGGCCGCAGCTGCTGTCGCCACGTGCAGCCCCGACGGGAGCATCACTAAATGATGGCACAGTAACAACAGCACTGTAGGGGCATGTATAGATGGCACAGAATTTTACTCCTCAGTAAGCTCAAAGCACATTAATAGCACATGTAGACACTCATTTGATCTTATGAGATCTGCATACAGGTTTATTCATTTTGCAGTCCACAGAATATAAAGGATCATATTTCTAAATGCAGTTTTACTTGCTTATGTCTTTGGGGAAATATAAACATTGAGGGAGAACTCTCTATCTGTAAAAAGTAAGCTACATTGGAGCAGATTCCATCTAGTGCTACAGTTCACCTGCTTATCTGCTCAGGAAGTGATAATGTTGCAACAAGTTACCCCATTCTTTCAGTCTCTATCTGTCACTAGACTTTTCATGTGGGTGGGAGATTTGGTTAGTGGTTTGGTTTTGGAAATCAGGCAGCTGAATGAGAAGATGTTGAGTTTCTTCAGCAGCACATTGTTATTGAATAGTGTGCAGCTACATTAATGATCTTATCTGGCCCCAGAAGCTAAGCAGTCTTGGGCCTTGCTAATATTTGGGTGGGAAAGCACACTAGAAATCTAAGTACTGTTGATACAAGCCAAGGAGTCATGGTAGAACAGTTGGAAAATGGCGAATCAAATAACTTTAATCACCTCCATCATTGCTGCTGAGCAGAGAGAGGCAAGTAAAAGGAAGGAAATTGTTGTCGCATTGATGGCCATTAGGTGACTCCCATGAACTGAACTGTATGTCTATATGTGATGATGAGTATCTTCAGGGGTATAAGCCTCTCCTGAAATATTAGATTAAAGGCTTTGGACTTTTGAGCCACTGATCTTAATCAACAATCTTGTTGGAAGTGAAGCATTAAACTCTATCAATTTATTATATAGACAAATAGTTTCTCCACACTGACTCTTATTCCTATTTTAATGATCCAAGTCATTAAATGCAATAAATTATCAAGAAAGGAGGTATGTTACAATGGTCTGGGCTTGGAAAGGAGGAAGAACTGCAGAAACTGTCAGCAAATTCAGGGCCTATTAGTAGGAGTCTACCCAACTCAAGGAGGTGGCTGGCCAATTTCACAGATAGATCATGCGGCTGACCACCATTTTCAAGGGCTTATCATGGCTGGGGCCTCGCCCAACACCTCTGATTGGCTGAGGGGACCTTTCCCTGCTACTGATTGATGGAGAGGGATGTCCATTGTATGTTCCCACTGACTGGCTTAGAGGACTGTCTCTCATACAGCCCCACCCCTTCATCAGCAGTGAAGAGCAGAGATAGCAGGCATCTTGCCTACTCACCTTTGTGCCAGCAGCCCTCTTTCCCCCCTTTCCCCCAGGTGGACTATGTGGCCAGGAGGACTGCTGGCTTCCACTGGGGAGCCAGTATTTTATTTTTAGTATGTTATTTTTTCCTGTGGATTTCACAGGGTTCGTCTGATTTTGTGATTTCCACAAAATCTGCACAATCACAATTTGGGTAGGTCCCTACCTATTAGTCTTTCTGAAACATAAAGAAAAGAGAAATTAAAATTTGCCAGATTAAGATTGCCTGAAACACTGATAGGAAAGAACCACACAGTATGTGTGCAGTTTCCTGCAGCCAGTTACTCCTACACAAATCTTACTGCTTTTCTTTTATGCTTTATTGGCTTCTACTATACGGGGGTACAGTGCAGTGTGGTGCAGACAGCTTTCTTGCATGTAAGGAGAGCAGAGGAGCTCAAAGAACATTTAATTGCAAAGAGAAGTCTTACCTGCAAACTGAGAAGATGGAGACTGAGTTTCTTGTTGCTGGTTTAAATTTCCTACAATAATTAATTGAAAATAAAATAAAATTATCACCAGTAACAAGGCAAAAATGGTCTACACAAACCCCTTTGCAGCATCATTGGCCAGCCAAAACCAAAGATAGGCAGAAAGTGCCACAACGGAAGCCCCAGCAGAATACCAGATCATTGTCTGGCAGGCTCAAGACAGTAGTTACCCTAGAGCTTTCCATTTGCTCTAACACACAGTTAACCTGTTTTTATCATGGATAAGTGAATCTCAACCTTTATACCAGTGGTTCTCAAACTTTTTAGCCTCAAGGCACTCCTCAGTAAATGCCAGCACTTAGCTTTCACTCATTTTTTCCACTATGGAAAATAATAGAGCAATTATTTTGGTGCAAAGAATTCAGAAAGGCCACAACCAGTCAGAAATGTTTTTGACACCAGCCCCTAATGTCTATGAAATCTATGAAATTTTCAATGTGCTTCATTGTTTCTGTATCAACAATGCGTTAGTGCCTCATGGTTGTTAGGTAGAAGACAGGTTTCAGCAGCTGAGTATTTTTTCTTATGCTCAGGAATATGCAGTTTTTATTGTGGAGGAATAAGCAGTGTAGCTGGATGATATTGCTCAGTCACCAAGTTATCAACATCCTCTTTAGATTTCAAATTTAATGCTTCATGGAAATAAATAGGACAGCTCATTATTCTCACAGCCTTTCTTATTTCAGACTGAGCTGGCAGTACCATGATCTTAGTGCCTTTTTTTTTTTTTTTTTTTTTTTTATTACTACTACCAATCCCAGGTGTCAGCAGGAAGCAGAGAGGCAGGTAGTGTGCCTCTGGCATTGTGTCCAAACCAAGAACAATGTCCAAATTAATAATAATACATTAATACATACATTAAAGGTACACATGAATAAATACTGATTTTGTAGAGGCTCCCTTCAACTAACTGCTGTAAAATAAATACATAGGAACAATAGCACTAACATTTTACAAAAGTTAAGAAACATTTTTTAAGAAGTCACTGTACCCTATGACTAAAACTTCTCAGCCAAAGCTCTGGAGAAAAGTACAAGTCAATTATTGTTTCTAACCTATCCCTAGATACAGCCTTTCACCCACTTTCTGCTACAGTTGCTGATGATGCATTTGGCTGCCTCTTTATGAGTAATATGGTTGCAACAAGATAACTTTCACAAACCCTCTGGTAAGAAAAAATGTCAGTTACTTGTATAACTTCCTGCTACAGCCCCGTAGAAGGCTGAAGAGAACCAGCTACAGAATAGTGAAATCCTGGCTTCAGTGAAGTCAACAGGAATTTTGCTAGAGATATCCATTGTGAAAAGGAAATGTTGGGATGTTGCCCTGGGCATCAGGAAGTGTTAAATAAATGTTTTATATATACAATACACAGGGAAAATCAATAATACCAACAACAATGTATGTTAGCAGCCTCCAACTTTCTGGCTTTGAAGGGTGGATGAGTGGTTTGGGTTTGGAGAGTTGACCCATGGATCCAGTCCCATGCCACCCCAATACAGCCCCACACTGCCTGCTGTCCCAATCTGGCTGTGCATCACACACCTACTAGCAGCGCATTGATCACCTGCCAGATCCTGTTGTGTGCTGTCCCCCACCCCAGTCTGGCCTCCCACCAGACCCACACCATCCCAGTCTGGCCATCTGGTGTAATCTGGTCTGAAAGGCCATGTTATCTGACCCATAGGACTCCCCATGGCTCCAGAAATTTGGTAGCAGTGGAGCAGCAATTAAGATTGCTGCCACACCACCAGTGCCAAATTTCCAGACCCCTGGGGAGCCCTGATGCAGCAGTATCTATGGGCTGGATAACATGGCTTTATGGAATGGATCTGGCCCATGGGCCAGGGGCTGAGCACCCCTGGTATATGTGAATCAAAGGTCACTTTCTAAAGCTACCTTAAGCTACCTTCTTATAAATGCTACTTAGAATCAGATGCAAACATGGCTTCCTGTCCTGCGAGAATTTTTGAGATTCTGAATGTTTTTCAATCATGAATCAAAAAAAAGTCAACTGTGCAAAATCTTATAACTCCAAAATCAGAGGGAGTGAGGAAGGGAGGAGGAAGGGTGCTTGGACTATATAGATCAAAATATTTAAGTTGATTTCAAGTTATTTACATTTTTCATCTTAAATTTCAAAAAAACAATGAAATCACTTTATTTAAAAATGTTGAAAAGATATTTCAACAACTATGAAACTTTCTTTTTTTCAAATAAGAAATGGCTTAAAAAACAACTCTT
>NW_005842478.1:745420-760154 GCF_000455745.1 Alligator sinensis
TTTCCCACAGACAGTTTCATTTTTGAAGATTATACATTCTGGGCATATCTACATATGCATCAATGTGCACTTTTGCTACTGCACATTAAATTTAGTACCTCTAATATGAGGTACTACATAAATGCACCATAGGCTGCCTTGATGCACAGCAAAAGTGCATGCCTTTTTAGTAACGCTTAATGTACAATAGCCTATTTCTACTGAGCATTAGCATATTAGCACTGTTTTTGACGTGACACTTTAACGCACAGTAGAATAGGCTACTGTGTATGACACATGTAGACGTGCCATCTCAGATGAATAAATAGCATACTCAAAAAGCTCCTAACCAGCTCTGGGGCTTAGGTGTTACTCCATATGTGCTTCATATGCAACAGCAGCCCAAGCAGGGAGTGGAGCTCGGAGCCCAGGGCTTGGGCACTGCTGGGGGAGCTAGGGGGCTGCAGACCTGGGGGACAGCCACAGCTGGACCCGCATCCTGGTAAGTGAAGGTGGCAGGGAAAGCTCTGATTTTCCATGATAAAAACCCCAAAATCAAATGCCAAAATGTATAGGTATTTAGAGTTTATTTTATTATAGTGACAGTATAGTAGGCTTCCAAATTGCTTTAAAATGGTACATTTATCAATATAATATTGTGTTCAACTGATACCTATATATATAGTGGCCTTTCCTTTTAATTATGGAAAAACATTAATTTTGTTTTTTTAACTCCAAGAATTTGTGATTTTTTTATCATAGAAAACCAGGATCCCTGCTTATCATGTTTCCTGACCACGTTAATCACCCTTTTGTCTTTTCACTCAGTTAGGCAACCCATGCAGCAGAATGCATTGTCTTATTAACGTTACAATCAGATGTAGCCCATATCTAGAAATCACTTCATTATCTTAGAAAGGAGATTTTGTCTTTGTGGACACTTCCAGTTGGATACTCATTCAAATACAGGCCTGGAGCATTTTAGCTCTGAAGCACTGTTAACCCTCAGTTAGTCAACCTCAGTCATAGTAAACATATTGACACCGCCCTAAATGACACATGCAAAATTATAACAGGCTGCCTAAAACTCACACCTGTTCTCTGCCTAGACACACTATCCAATATACTGCCCCCTTACATCAGGAGGAAAGTAGCAGGTGACTTAGACTGGCAAGTACAAGAGTCAGACGACCTCCATCTGCTATATGGACATCAACCAGCCCACCATCATCTCTCATCAAGAAATAGCTTTTACACTGTACCACACCATTGGCCACATCACCAAAAGCAGCCAGAACTACCCTCTGGCAAAAACAATGGGCGAAACTAGGTGACAAAGCTGCTGAATGGAGCTGGCGAGGAATCACCCCCAGTGAGGAATTAGCATCCAGCTCCAACTACAACTGGCATACATGACAGTTTGAACAGATTGAGTGGGTCTTGGAGAATGCAACTTTCTCATGAAATCGAGGGGCCTCTATGCAACTGACCAATGTGTTTGTCAGGAGAAGCAAACCATGGATCATCTCCTGAGATGCCCTGTAGCAACACAATGCACCCCACATGATTTGGCAACACAAACACAAGCAGTGGCGGGTGCAGAAAATTGGGAACAGACCATATAGAAAGGCTGGATTGCAGATACGATGATGAAGAAGTCAACCTTGCATGCTCGACAAAATGGCTATCATTTGAACTGATGTATATGACTGTCTCCCACTGTATTTCTATTCAATATCCTTCTATCATCCCTAAAAAAATCAAAATCATTTCTGCCATTGCTCCATTGAAGTCTATGGAGCTGCATCAGTATTTAATTTAGCTCATCAACTTTAACATGGCTAGACCTCAATGGGGTGATGTTAGGGATAAAGATTCTGGGTGCTTGTTTGGGAAGAAGTCAGTGGGGATTATATTCCAGTGTGAATTTGGGCTGATCAAACTCCCACCTCTTCCTCCTTTACCTTCTCCTGCAGAGCTCATGAGTTGTATCTCCAGGTCCATGGGGAGGTTGCATTCCATGCAGATGCACTGAACAAATTGCTTCTGAATGGTCAGTTCTACGTTTTCAAGCCTGTCCAGGAGCTCTGAGACCTTCTGTTTGCAGTCAGTGATGTCATCCACATATTTCAGGTCCACAAGGGGGAGGAAATGCTTGGCTTTCATGATCAGCCACTCAGAGTTATGACTGAGGAACGCCACTAGTTGTGGCCGAACTTTTGCTATGACATGCTGAAGGTCCAAATCATCCATCTGGAGTGGAACCTGGAAGGAATGAATTTGATGACTTAGTTGTTGAAAGCAAGGGACACCTACCCACCTTTACTGCAATTTCAACAAATCACAGCTGCATGGAGTTATTTGGCAGCTTACAGAGGTGCACTGATATATCGGTCACATATCAGATTGGCACTGATAACAGGAAAATTCACATTATCAGCAATCATCTTTTTTTGTCCAGTAATGTCACCGATAAATGCTGCATACATGTGTTCAGCCACAGCATGCACACGGCAAGGAATGCAGCCCGGCAGCTTGGACAGCAGCGTTAGCTGGACTGGGGCACAGGATGGAGCCATGGGCAACTCATCCATGGGGCATGGGAGGGAAGTGGGGTGGCTTCCTTCCACTGTGCAGCCCCGCAAGGGAAGCATGGAGGGCATGTGCCCCCCCGCCCCGAATTTGTGTGCAGAGCAAGGGTGGGCTGCCCTCTGTGGGCTCCGGGCCAGGGGTGCACCAGCCTCTTCCTGGATGGGGGCTGGGACAAGGCTGTTTTCGGGGCAGGCGGGGGCGTTTTTCTGTTTTTAGATGACTAATCATAACCGCATAATCTATAACAGCGGTCTGAGACTTAAGAGACTTCAGAAAGAAAAAAAATTTCAATACTAATAGTGTTTCTGGGTGTGTCTACATGAGACGCTTTGCTGTGCAGTAGGCTAATCCACTGCACAGTAAAGCATCACTATGTAACCATGAGCTGAGCTACTGCACAGTAAGATAGCCTAATGCGCAGTAAATCTACTACCTGTATCCAGAAAGGACCCTGGCAAGGTGTGAGGCTTAGGGCAAATCAGCCTGTGCGGGGCCCGGACACAAAGAAGCTGGCTGGGGGGAGGGGGGTGGTGGTGAGTGACAGGACACAAAGCTGGCAGCAGCTGGGGGGGTGGCAAGTGGCTGGACATGAAGCTAGCAGTGGCGACGGGGGGGGGGGGGACAAGCAGCTGGACATGAAGCCGGCAGCAGTGGTGGTGGTGGTGCGGAGTCACCAGCACTAGGCGGGCCCTGCAGGCAGGGCCGTGGCCCCTCCCCCCCGCTCTGCAGGGGCCCCCAAAGCGCAGGGCCTGGGGTGGTCACCCTAACAGCTCTGCCTGTATCTAAAGGTAGTAGATTTACTGTGCATTAGCTATTGCACAGTAATGCAGATGTAGATGCTGACTGGGAGCAAATTTGCAAGGGTGGCTTTTTAGCAGTCACTGGCTGGGCTTTAAGATCCCAGCTTGACCCCTGGGACCTGGGCCAGTTGATGCCTGCCCCTGGCCACTGCATGCTGGTGTGGTGGACACATGATGGCTGCAGCAGCACTGCAGAGCCCTGGCCTGGTGCCCAGGCCTTTGCCAGCTGCTCTCTGGGGGCACATGCTGGCTTCAGAGTCCCACAGGCCGTCACGTATGAACAGGAGAGGGATGAGGAGTATCACACCTTCCAGGACAGGCTCTTCACCGTGGAGGAAAGACACACTGCCCTCCTCAAGAGGATGCTGGAAGTATAGGAGAAGCAGGTGGCCATGATGGCCCAGGCAGTGGAGGCCATGGAGGAGGACTGCTGAGTACTGGACACCATTCGGGCCCTGCCAGTAACCTTCATGTTGCCCACCGCCCAGCCCCTGGCTCCGGCTGCCACCTGGCAGCCACCCACCATTAAGCTGTTGTCCCTGGCCCCAGCTCTGCCTCACCTGCTGCCTGGCAGCCAGCTGCAGCCCCACATCAAGCCCATCGATGGGTTTGGGTGGAGGTCCAGCAGTGCCTGAAGTAGCCAGGGTTCCTTGCTCCTGCTCCTGAGCTGGATCCCCCAGCAGCCAGGCCACACACGTAGGCTGCTGCCCACTGCTCACCTGCCCGCTGTGTGGTCCCTGAGTGGGAAATGGCCCCTGGAGGAGGGAGAGCAGGCTGGACAGTACCTTTCCTCACCCCTGGTTAAGCCCCCAGGCCACTGGTCTTGTCTTAGTGTCTGCACCTGCAGCGGTGCTCCAAGAGGCCAGGGTGCCGGGTGCCTCTCCCCAGGCTCTGCACCACAGGCACCTCCAGCCCACCATTCCCCGCAACACTGCACCAACCACATTCTTGCAAATAGTTGCATGGGGAAAAAGGTGTCTTATTGTTGGTGGGTGTTGGGATTGGGAGGAGCTATTGTTGGGGAAGGAGGGCAGGATGGAGTGTGTTGTCGTAGAGGGAAATAAAGATTGTTGATTCAAAATTGTCCAGAGTGAGTGTGGTTTTGGGGGTGCACTATGGGCCTGGGGTTTGTGGGCAGCAACCCAGGTGCCCTACTGCAGAGGGTGGGAGAGAGGGTGGTCTGTGAACACTTGCGGATATGGTACCCTGTCAGCCACTGCCAGGGGGCAGGGTGGAGAGCATCCATGGAGCACTCGCCACAGGCTCCCGGGACAGCATCCCCAGCCAGGCTGAGCCTATCTTGCCGGAGACCCCTGCCAGGCTGAGCCTGTCCCCGCTGAAGACCCCTGACAGCCTAAGCTAGCCTCCCCTGGAGACCTCTGCCAGGCTGAGCCTGCCCCCCCTGGAGACTCCTGTCACTGAGGCAGCTGCATTCAGAGCCTGCAGCTCCTCCTGGCTGGTGCAGGAGGTCAGAGCAGGGCAGGAGTGGGCCTGGATCTGCTTAATCCTATAAGGAGCAAATCTGCTCCCAACAGGGTGCACATGTAGATGCCTTCCCAGGGCTGAGTTACTGCATAGTAAATGACTGTGCAGTGGCCACATCTACACAAGATGCTGACTGCACCTTTCCAGTAGCTTAATACTACTACACAGTAGCATCATATCATGGTTTTTGCTATGTGACACTACTGCGGAGTAGCATTGGGCTACTGTGCAATCATGGTCTGATATAGACACAGCCAGGAAGCCTAAATAACATTAATTGCACACATGATATTAATTGCATTAACTGCACCAACTTTGGGTTCTGCTAAAGTTTACTTCTCATTTTGTCTTGATAACAGACCATCTGGAAGGCTTGGACTTGAATGTTTACATTACATTTTTATAAAGTTAGACTGTGTCACTCACTCTATTAGGCTCTATGGCAGGTTCATGGCCAGGTTGGTGACATGCGACCTTTTTTGTGCTGTCTTCTGTTCCCACTCACTTTTCTCCTTTGCCACTCCTAAAAAAATGTCTTACTTGCATTTCTCTGTGGTAGATTCCTTTTTGGATCTTCTACCTGCATGTTGGAAACATATCCAAATGTAATTGTGGGTTTTCCTCCATGTCCTGTGGAATTACTAAACTGCTGGCATCACATTTTCAGCAAATGTTGGTTCGTGGATGCATTTATGTATATGTAAGTGGATATCTTTTTCAGTTTTCTAAGGGGAGAGAGGTCAATTGTTAACAGAACAGGATATAAATACACATAGAAAACAAATTGAAAGGACATATAATTATGGGAATTACAGATATAGAATGGCATCAAAGGACTTGTAAGAGCTTTTCATTTTTAGGTAACTGATTCAAATTCAGTAGCAATCAAAGAATTTTACCATCTGATGACTGATCAGAAGCCTACAGGTCTACATGAGATGCTACCAGTGCAGTAGCCTAATAATACTGCGTAGTAGTGCATCACAGCACAAACAGTGCTAATATGTTAGTGCACAGTATTATTAGGCTATTGTGCAGTGGCATTACTAAAAAGGTGTTCGCTGGCACTACTGCACACTAATTCTGGTTACTATGCATTTCTTTAGTACTTGATTATACAAGTACTAAATTAAATACGCGGTAACCACTGCACATTAATGAATGTGTAAATGCACCCTGTAAGAAGTTAACATTGGTGTGTTTGGTACATTTCAAACAGACAGGTTTTTGATATGCTGTGTGGAAGGCCATGTTACCTAGAAGCTAAAGAGAGGACAAAGAGGTAAAACTCCTGGATTCTCCATTGAGAACTGTCAGCTCTGGGACTTTTGGTAAGACAACCAACCCTTTTTGTATATCAGTTTCCACCTGGTGGTAATAGCAATTGGAGCAGCAAGAGACGTGTTTGGTGAGCAGAAAGGATCTCCAGAACCTTGGATGTGCCAGAAAACTCTAGAGCACCAGCAGTGCCACAAAATCACCAACACAACTGATCCTAAAAAGCACCTCTGTAGGTGGTTATAGCAGAGATGTTCAGAAACAAAAGGGCCATGAAGACCAAATTCCCCTCCCACTCTCCCTCAATAGGAAGAGTCCTATCTAGCCCAGGTCTGAAGTTTACTGATGGTGGCTCGGTATAGGGAAGTTTACAGTGGGTGTGCCTACATGTGCTCCTGACTGCACAATTGTTACTGCGCAGTCATTTAGTACTTGTTAAAGCACTTGCTAAAGCATGTACTAAATGACTGCACAGTAACCAGTTCAGGTGGTGCACAGGGCATTTCCACCCCACTGCACAGTAGCAACAAGCTATTGCAAGTGGCTTGTTGCTACTGTGCAGTAGGGTCAGCATCACAGTTCATGCCGGCTAATGCTACAGCAATGTAGCTCATTGCTACCGTGATATAGCATCTTGTGTAGACACAATCACTGTTAACTTAACACTTAACAATCATCACTAGCATTAACCATTGAAATAAATCAACAAGGAAGTCTATCTCAGCATTTCATATTGATGGTTATCACCATGGTATCTTGGACTCTCCCAAGAATGCTACCTGTACTTCAGACTGCCTTTTGGTCAGTCAAGACACCTTTTGTCATCAGTAACTTTCCTTACTATGAGACTACTTAATCAAGGGACTGTATTGTGGGCAAGTCAATGCAGAAATTGGTCTGTGTGGCTGAGAGAACAAAACCAAGTGAGTATGCCGCCCCTGGTAAAGGCTGAGGTCTGATTCAAAGCTCACTGAAGTCGATAGAAAGATTCCCACCAAAAACAACAACAGCAGTAACAATAAACTGACCTAATGAGCCACTTTTCCAGAAATCACTATATCTGCCAGTAGAGATAGTACTGATGAGCCATACCCTTTCTTAAACCCACACATTAAGGTTGTCAAAACCTACCCAGCTCTTCTAAGACCCCACAACTTGTCCCTCTTTTGCTGAGCCATGAAGAAAGATAGGTGTTTTATATGGAGCTGAGGGAACAAGTCCAGCAGTAGAACAAAAAAACCAAAAAGCCCAGATGAAAGGAAGGAGCTCCAAACTATAGCTCAGGGACTCTTGTCAGGCTTAAACCAACATAGGCACAAAGCTTCCCTCACCATTTATCCCTCCTCCTTCCACAATATCCCTTAGGACAGCCTAATTTGTTTTAAGACAGCTTGAAAATGTATTGAAGGGATTATGTTACAGAGTTGTCTGTAACATCAGAGAACTAAATTCAAAGACCAAAGGGATAACCTCCAGACCTAAATTTCTAAAATCCAGCAAAAGCACCACTGTATCTTGCCAAAGACAGAAGTGATTGTGCAATGGTGGCCAGCCATTTTGGTAGGCGTGCTACAAGTTAAGCCCCACCCTCGCCCCAAGTGCTCGCTGCCCCTGCCTGATCTGCTGTTCTTTTCCTCACCCTAATATGCCGTGAGCCAAAGAGCGGCAGCTACCTGTGCCGCTTCTGGCATGCATGCTACGGGCTGGCCAACTCTGATGTAACCTATTCATTTATTTGTAAAGCTTTTGAACCTCAAGACAAACTGACTGATTTTTTAAGGCTTTGTCACCAAACTGACTGGTATTTGAAATCGGGGCCAGACAATTTAACACGTTAATTCGGGCTACTCGTTCTCTCATTCTTCTCAAACTCTAATAACAAATCTTAATCTCACTGCATATATTAGCACAGGGGTCTGCAATGTTTTTGGCTGGAGTGCCAAAAGTGCCCCAGCCTCAACTTCTAAAATGTTGCGTGCCAGGGACAGACAGTGGGGGAGCCACAAGGGGCCTGATCCTTGTTGGGACAATGCAGCCCCGGTCCCTCCCCTACTGTCTGCCCAGAGGTGTGTGTGCACCTGCCATCAACAACAAGCCTGGATCTGCTTAAGCCATCTGCCCAGAGACAAACTTCTTAGAATGGGATGTTTCAATTTTTCATTTTGAAATAGCTTTACATTTTGATTTATATACTATAAATAATAATTTAAATGAAAAAGCAGAAATAGAAACCAAACATTTAATTTTGCAGATTTACTGGAAACAACTTTTTTTTTTTCAAAAAAACTGTTTTGTGTCAAACTTCAAATTTTTTGTTTCACTTTTGATTATGAAGAGATACAAACACTGAAAGGTTAGAATTCCTTTAAGAATAGAAATTCCAAACTTTGACCAATTCTTCTTATAAGTCTTTGCAGACTATTAGTTTGCTCTCCACAACTGAGCGATTAAATTGGCTTTACCATGTACTGGCCTGGCATTTACTCAACCAATTAGTTCCATAGTTTTACAAGGCTTCTTGCACAAAGCTGACAGTATCGCTTAATAGGATTGAAGGTCATTAGTCCGGAAGGGGAGCCCTTGTAAGTAGAATAAAAATTGAACATAAATCAGGAAACTGGGTACAAAAATCAGTTCAAAGCATGTGCTGTATTTCAAAGCTTTCGTCCAAGCAGAACATGGTAAAACAATAGCACAAGGGAACCCAACATGGCACCATATAATGCAAGATAGCAAGCACCAAGCATCTCCTACTGGCCCCGATCAGCCATAGAGGCATTGAAGGTCAAAGGAATCATTCTGAGTTCCATCGCAAAAATGCTTGAGTGGCAAAGCAATCAAAACAGAGTGCAAAAAACCAAGGTAGATGCTGCTTCTCACCTAAGGCTTGAAACACAAGCCAAAAGAAGTGAAGCGACTGTCATGAGTCTAAGTACTGCAGAAACTTCTGAGTATGTGTACTTACCAATGAGCATGTACGCACCAAGGGAGAGAAAGAGAAACAAACCAGCGTTGACAAAGAAAAGAAAGACAGTCTCTAAATGAAAGAGCTCCAGAAGTGCACTCTTCAGTTCCACTCTATCCTCTGCAGATATCAGTTACACTAGTGAATTTATCACGCTGCCACTGCGGCACACTAATTATGTGCCAAATAAGTAAGACATGAGGCTGAACTGATACTGAAAGTAAAAAAACAGTAAGGAATTCCCCAGTTGCAACTGTACTATGCATGTGATCAGAGCGCAGTTAGCTCATACACAGACATACAGAGGGAGCCTAGTAAGAACCTCTCCCCAAAAACAGCTTCATCCAAAGGTTGTTTGCAACCATATTTCATTCAGGGTCTTGACTCTGCTAAAGGGATGCAAGGAAGTTCTCACAGAAAGGGAAACCCAGCACAGCTGCAGCGATTGCTGCTCTGGTTGAACTTTTAATGAACAAAAAACTCTATGCACTGGAACTTTTTCTCCTGTATTACCAAGAGTGAACACAACCTCAGAATATTTAAAAATATTTTTTAAAACCCACACAACATCTCAAAGCTGAACTCCATCTTTTTAGATTTGTCACCAGATTAGGTGAAATCTTGCAGAGTTGGGGTTACAGCAGGAGTGGGCAAAATATGGCCCACAGGCTTGTATCTGGCCCATTGCTGCCCCCGTTGCACTCTGCATGGGGTTGATCCCCACCCGCTCTGGCCTGGGGCAGCTTGTGCTGCACTCCCACCCACCCTTGGCCTCAGCACCAGCCAGCATGCACAGCTTCCTAGCAGGGCTGCTCCCAGTGCAGTCACAGCTGCCCAGGTGCTGCTCACCTCCCCCCTGCCTCCAACAGCTCCTCCTCCTGCCCCTGCTATGCCACTCTGGATGGTGGGATAAGGGGGGGAGCAACAGCTAGGCAGCTCCTGCCCCAGCATGTGGGGCTCCAGCTCCAGCTGCCTTCCACCCACTCGGCCACCTGCAAGTGGCTGCTCATAGCACTGGGCAGGCAGAGAAGGTAGAAGGCCTGGAGCTGGAACTAGAGCCTGGTGCTGGGCTGGGAGCTACCTGGCTGCAACTTCCCCCCTGCTCAGAGTGGCCCAGCAGGGGCAGGAGGAGGACCAGCCACTGGAGGCAGAGGGAGTACAGCAGTATCTGGGTGGCTACCGCAGCAGGAGCAGCTCTGCCAGGAGGCTGTTTGCGCTAGCAAAGCCTGACAGGTGTGGGTGGGAAAGCAATGCAGACTGCCCTGGGTGGGAACAGGCAGGACTCAGCCCCATGCAGAGTACCGTGGGAGCAACACCGGGCAGGGTGGAGGTGGACTGCACCACACTGCCTGTGGCAAGCGCTGCTGCATGCACCCCTGCTCCCCCTCCCACCCCATACTCTGGCACGCTCCCAGGACCTAGCACATGGGCAGTCGTCCCCGTCCCCCATTCCCCACACACCCTCAGAGAAAATACAAAAATAAGACTTTATTTTGAGCTAGTATGGCATTGCCTCCATATACACTACTCAAAAAAACATAAATCAGGACAAAAATTATTGTTTGAGCTACAATTAAAATGTGTTATAGTGGATGTTTGGTTGTTAGTATACGATTTGTTTTTAATCTATGATTTGTTAAAATGGTATCTTCTAAAACAGCATTTCTCAACCCGTGGGTTGCGACTCAAAAGTGGGTTGTAAAAATATATGAATGGGTCACGTACAAACTTTAAACATGATCAAACTTGAAAAATTGATTCTCCTTTAAAGGAGAAAAATGTGGGAAACTGGATTTTCCCTTGCAGGTTGTCAGAGTTCTAGCCTGCAAGGGGCTGCTTGCCCCTCCCCACTTCCCCATCCCATATATTAGGGGCTGGGACCTGGAGGCAGTGGGTCGAGTGAGGGGCACTGGGTCAGGACTGGCCATTGATGTTTAAAAATGGGTCCTGGTACAAAAAAGGTTGAGAACCACTGTTCTAAAGATTTTATCTGCAGCCCTTGACAGCTCACCAAAACTTAAGTGGCCTGCCAGCCGAAATAACTGCCAACCCCTGGGTTACTGGAATCCAAACATACACCTGAATGCAGAGGAGGGTCCCTAGGTCTGTTATGAAATAGGGTAGCAGGGAATGACTTCTGGCAAATAGCTTTTAAGGGTCCAATAACAGTTGAGATGCTTTCTTATTTCATTTCTGCTATTGTAAATCAGTTTACCTCTTCAAAAACTAATGAAGCTATGCTGATTTATGCCAGCTGTAGATCTCCCCAGTACACAGTTGCGTATGAATAAATGACTAACCCACCAGGGACACTATGCAATCACACAATTATGGATAATTATATCCAGTATCTATATAAGTGCCTGGCATGCTGTGAATAGTATATATAAATGATACAACCAACTAATAATAGATTATTAGTCCACCACGGACAGAATTTTGTAGAACACCCTAGATACTATGTAATCAAATAAGAATGGATAATTAGGTCTAGCATCTACCGCTAAAAGTTTGCTAGTTGGGATAGAAATACTAGGTTTCAAAACTAAATGCTTCCCCTTCTGGTCTTGGCTATGGTGGAATTTGGGGGGGCGGGCAAAGTTTCTCACAGTTACACTAGCAACAATATAGCTTCTTCTGGTTGAGTGAAAGAGGATGACGGGACAGGATACCTTAGTTTTCAAAGAAAGAGGTGTAATTTTGTGGAGGAACAGCTAATTTGTTTTCTTTACTATTTAATTATTTACAAAATGGAGTTTTGGGTCAGCTGAAGGTGTCCACAAGCTTATGGTGGGTTCAATAAAGAGTTTTGGCTGAAAAAAAAAGGATTTTGACACTCAGCATGAAATGTTTTGCCTTTTTTCTTTTCAGAATGAGGTTTTCTTATGAAAGTTAGCTGGATTCTTTTAAAAGGGGAAAGCACTTCAAAGCAACCAAAAATACAACCCATTTTATTCTACCTGAAGCAAAGTGTTTTGTTTATGTTACAGCAAGAAAAACCCAGATGAGTTGCATTTTAGTCACTGAAGGGATTAACAATTTATCTCCTTGGTACTGCTTTTTAAAACAGCACTATTCTGTTCTTTTGGGGGCTGGAGAACACGAGATAGCAAGAAAAGCACTGAGAGCATCCCCAGAGTGCTGGGACAGGGTCTGTTTAACCCTGCTGAGTGGAGCAGAAGCTCATTTGCTTACAGCAAAGGAAGCTGCAGAGAAGAAAATGAGTCCTTCTGCTTCATTCTCCTGCCCTAAGCCCTTCTCCCTCCACACCATCTCAGACAGCTGACATTGTGGACCCTTCAGGGATGCAGACCATGTCTATTTGGCCGAGCGTGTGCAATGTTTGGTGGTTTGAGGGCTCTTCCTAGATTTGTTGACTGTGTTTCTGTGCAGAGAACAGCTATCTCTTTGCTACTGATGGCCTCTGTTTCCCCGACACAGCCTTGCAGAAGTGTCTTTATGCTTCTAGATTGAATCTAGATAAATAAATATAAAAAACTGGGGGGGGAGCAAGTTTCCTAAGTTTGAGGTCAGCTCCATATGGAAGTAAAACACAAAACTCCTGAAATATTTTCAAGATATCCAGTGATTTGAGAGATGCTCTTTTTATAAGGAAGATGGAACCATAAGAAAAAAGAATCGAGTATGACAGGCACTCAGGTGGTGATTTAAGTAGATCTCCAGGTTAAGCCAGAAAGGGAGTTTAGTTCATCCTGCTGCGTAACACAGGCCGCACTTGGTAGTCAATCAGGAGAGAATTTTTCTTTCCTGCTACGTAGGTGCCGGGACAACACCCAGCCCAAGGCGCTATGCCTGAACTTTGAGGATGGCTTATTTTGCTCGAAAGGCACCTCAGCTTGGTAAGCAACAGCAACTTAAAAGCAAAACCTCCCTCAGGAGCAGCGTACCCTTTACTAGGAAATGAGTAAAGCATGCCTGGTGGGCATGCTATAATTGGGGCTGGTTCTGCTTTAAGCCAAAGATGACCTCCTGGCGTCCCTGCCAACCCTCATTGTCTAGGGCGCTATGAGTAAAACCAATTCAAAACAAAGCAAGAGGACGAGATGGAGGGGAGCAGCTTTGGAAACAGCCACGAGCCACCAGAAACCGGCCCCGAATTCAAGGGGCTCCGCCCTGGCCTAAACTGCCCGCTCACTCTGCAGACACTAAACTTAGGTTTGACAAGGGGAGGCAGGGCCGCAAGGCTGCGAGTACCACAGCCCCGCGGACAGCCCTCCGGCTCAGGAGCAGACGGGGGCTCTCGGAGCCCCCTGGAGTCTGGGAGCCCCCTCGGCCCCCCACCGGCGCAGGGTCTCTTGCCCGGGACAGCGCGGGCCTGGCCCATAGCAGCACCCACCCGCCCGGTGCCGCTCCCGCTCCCGCTCCCGCTCCCGCGGCGAAAGCGAAACTCCGCCGGGCTGTGAGCGGTTCTTATCAAGGGCTGTGCCGGGAAAGCACGTGGTGCTGCAGCGCAGCATCGTCTGCCCGCACATCCTAGCCCCGCGAGCCGGAGAGGAACTAGAGGGCGCTTGTCCCTGGCGGCCGGGCTGGGGCTTGGATCACACCCCCGAGCTCTGCAGGTGCGGAGATGTTCTCGGTCGGGTAAAGACCCGGGTGGGGACGCCCCGGTGTGCAGGGCAGGGCAGGGCAGGTGCCTCTCACTTCAGCCAGGTGACTTGTTCCGCGAAGCCGGCCTCTGGCAGGGAGTCCTGACGCGCCCCACCTCTAAAACGCAAGTGGAGCCGGTGGCTGTAAATCAGCACTTCATGGTTTTACCGCTGCTCTACGGGACGTACAGACATAGCGTGCCTGAGCGCACATTGACAGCGTCTTAGAAATGCAGGACACGGGCTGCCGTGGGTCCCCTGCTTTACCTGTGGCAGGTTAAGGGGCTGGCCCTGTGTTGTGCCAGGGTTGACAGTCATCTTGCACAGAGTTCAGATTGTGGCTGTGTGGAATGCTTGGGAGAGAGATGATCCTGCCTCAGGCAGGGGGTGGGACTAAATCAGTGGTTCTCAACCTTTTCTGTACCAGGACCCATTTGTAAACACCAGTACATTGGCAACACCTACAGGGTGCATGCGGGTGCACCCCCTGAGATTGGCAGTGCACGCCCCACCCCACTGCCAACTCCTGGTGGCATCTGCAAGCAGACCTCAAGCGCTGCTGGCCACCACCGCTGCCGCTAGTGGTGGTCTGCGGCTGGTTGCCAACTGCTGGTCAGTGCTCACTGTCTCTAGTGGGTTATCGAATAGAGAAGATCCCACACAACTTACTGATTCGTTTGATGCACTGGCTGGGGGAATTTTTAGCTACTTGCACGATTTCACAATGATTACACACTTAATTCATACAACACAATTTTATTTTAAAATTCTTTGCTACACATATAACACTGCTTAGCTTTAAGAAATACCACAAACATTAAGAACACAATAACTACATATATCAGAAACAATGCTCCAAATGCACTTCCTTCTCAAACAATGTTATAAGAATTAGTATTACAAAAACAACTACAATTACAACTCAAAGTTAAATTTGAATCAATACTATAATTTTCATAATATACTTACAATCCTAGAATTCCGAGAAGCCAAACACCTAGATATGGTTTCATTCCTCAGTAGTACAA
>NW_005842478.1:760353-762374 GCF_000455745.1 Alligator sinensis
TCCTACCCAAACCTGTCACTACTCCCAAATTTGGGCTCGGATCTTACTCAACAGATTCTTTTGCTTGGTAATCAGTTTATTTTCTTGACCATTTTAATTACTTTGGGGAACTTCCATACTACTGCAAGTGACCTTTTCTTTCCAATTTTTTCAAAGGGCCTAGGGTTTGATCTCTCGGAATGTGGGATGTTTGCTTAAGGGTCATTTTTATGTTAACCTTGTTAAAGGCCTCTAAAGATAAAATTCAAGAGTTAAGACTTTGAGCAAAGTCAGGACCTTCCGCACGTAGGCCAAAACAATGGCCTAGATAAGAAGATGAATCTTGTCTTCTTCCTGAACTGGCTAATGGGCAACTATTACAAACATTCAAATATTACATTCAATATGACACTCACCACCCACTCCTTGTCCCCCCTGCCACCAACACCTCTGTGGCCACTTGTGGACAGTAACTGTGCCCCCCCCCAGCCTCTGGGAGCATGCAGAGTTCATGAATTAATGACCAGTCCTGACCCAGTGCCTCTCACTCCCAACCCACTGCCACCCCCCCAGGCCCCCAGTGTGTGGGGCACAGGTCCCCCCAAGCAGCCCCTCCCAGGCTGGAACTCTGCCAACCTGCATGGGACAAGCCACAGGTTTCCCATGTTTTTTGGGAATGTTTTTCAATCCATTTTGAAGTTTGTTGATCTATTTTTAAAGTTTGTTCATGACCCTTTAATATATTCTTGTAACCCACTTTTGGGTCACAATCCACAGGTTGAGAAACTCTGGACTAGATGACCTCTGGTGGTCCCTTCCAGCCCCACTTCTCTATGACTTTAGGACCACACCTATTTTTCCTCCAGCTAAAGACAAACTCAAAGCTTTCCTACTCTGCTAGGAGCCTAGTGCTGTATCACACAATTTAAAATCAAATCAAAAACACCTGTCACTCCAATGGAAGGTGCACTGAGTTTCTAGCTGAATATATTCAGTTTAAAAAACACAACAAACTAGGGCAAAAAGTAATGATAATAATCCAAAATATTGTTTTATCAGTCCTGTCATTTTTATAGTTAAATGTGCTGCTCATCTTGCAGTCAGATTCATAAAACAAAAATCTACCCCTCTTGAGCATCTTGACAGTATATCTGACACTGCTGATAATTCATTTCCAGCCCTGAGTTAATGGCCACTCGAGTTAATGTTGCCACACCTGAGTTAATCTTTTGAGCTAGAGCTAAAAACAATCTGCAGGGCTGTGAAATAGAAGAGGGACATGGGGGGCGGGGTGGGGGGAATAGCTAAGGGACAGCAACATTTCAGAAGAAAGGATAAGCTAATGAATGGAATGGCAAGACCATTCCATCCCCTTGCTAGTGTCGGGACCCAGGGCAGCTGGCCAGCAGCTCTCCCTGACTCCCACCCGGGCAATTAAGGGTTCGTCAGGTGGGTACTTGTGACACATGGAGTGGAATTAATTAGGCGGACGCTTATCGGTTGCAAAGCAAGATTATTTACTCACGCCGTCATGGTGGTGAAAGACGGAGGTCAGATATACTTAGTTAGTTACAGCTTAGAGTTCATTCGGTTGTTCTGCAGACATATATACGGGCCGGCTTATCGGGCATGCGGGTCAAGGGTACGCCAGGGAGGTCGCGGCGGGAAGACGCTGACAACTGATCAAATTGTCAGATTTACTCCAAGGTGCGGACAGAGTTGTCTTCCCCTTTGGCGGAAATGTAGCAGGGTTTTGTTTGTATGATAGCCAATTGTTTTTCGCCACGTCATAAATTTAATTAGAATCGCCAGTTATCTCTAGGGATTTGTAGCAGGGCTATCCCTTTTCACCCTGACCAATCATAAATCATGGGCTAAGTTTTGTTTCTTGTTAGTGTCGCAGTTATAAATCTCTTTTTGACATGCGCAGCAAAAAAACTGTTACTATCTTCTTGTTAGTTAACTCTTAGTTAACCTAGTGCAGACTAAAACTGTTTTGAATGGTTTTACTTGTTTGTGACATGGGCACTACTTAATTTGGT
>NW_005842478.1:762558-770892 GCF_000455745.1 Alligator sinensis
GCCCTGGCCTGTTTCCGAAAGTTGGCTGGCTCCTCCTTCTTCGATTTTTTTTTTTATTTTGTCGACTTGTTGAGACAAAGGGATAGAAACGTTGGGAATGGCAGTGGCGGTGCCGATGGCTTCAGTCCAAGCAGACAACATCAGTAGGGCGGTGTTGGTGGACGGCGGTGGACTGTCATCATTTGGTGGCGGGTTGACATCTCGCTCCTGTAGAGGGCTTGCTCGACACAGGAGGACCAACAGGCACCAAAAAACATGTTGTTATCAAACGCAGGATGACTCGAAAGCTGGAGCAAAAAAAAGAAAAGACAAGACAGTAACTGATATACAACCTAAAGGGTTGTTGCTTGTGGGTTTGCACATCGGGACAACCAATTGTGATGGGCGAGAAGCGTAGTTGGTCGGTCCTCATGGATGAAGGTAACGGTATAGGTGTTTGGATACTGTTCTGGACGGACGATGGTTCCTTTGTGGATACGCGGATATGGCTGATGTGGATGCGGAATCCCAATTTTTTTGCCAGAGTCTTTTGTCCATCATCCCCCAGGGCGCGTAATTGCTGTTTGGTAAGACCGGACTCTGTGAACAGGAACCAAAACATGGCCTTTTCTTCTGGGGTTCGTTCTCGGAATGGTTGTGAACCTATGGAGGGTGACCTGTTCACTTCAGGTTGTTTGATGGGGTACACTGAAGATGGGTCCAGTTCTGTAGCACAATTGACACCTCGAGGCATCGCTGTTGGCTTTATGAGGGCCTGGATATGGCCCAATTGACTGAGGATGTTCCCGGCCTGTGCGTCTATTTGCGGGGTAAGGAGGAGGCGAAGAGTGATGGCATGAGATCCCCCATAGATGTCTATGCAAGCTTCCAAGGCTTCGGGGGTGATTGGAACCATTCCGGGTTGCGTTAGGAATCGATGTGGCCAGGGCCCAGTGGCCTGTTGCTCCGTCAAGCCGAACCTGTTGTGTTGAATACCCATCGGCTGTGGGCCCCCGTCCCATGTGCAGTACGAGGTTCCTATTATTGCTAATAAAAGTTGTTCTGCTGACGCTATTTCCGGGCGGTCATTGTGCCACAGGTGGGACTTGCTCACAATTTGGTGGGCTAGAAGCGCAGGGAGTGGTATGGCCCAGTGTTGGTTTTGTATGACTGGGTCGAGGTCGGTGGCGTGTCCTCCACTCCATGCAGCTTGACGGATAAAGAAGCTGGCCTCTTCCATGTCCAGTCATTCTGAGCCGAATTCGACTACCAGTCAGCCAAGCCAGATCACCAGGGTTTCTCCCGGTTTAAATTTTGATAGCTGAAAAATATCTTGCATCTCTGTTCGGTTACGGGTGCGGTAGGTGGAAGTAGCGTGAGTTATGCCTTGTGGATCCGTTGTGTATTTTGTAACAGTGATAGGGAAGGCCGTTTTTTTGGAAGTTGGCGAAGACGTCATCGGTGGAGGCGGATTCTCCGTTGGTAAGGGCGGATAGATTGACTTGGGGGTTGGTTTTTTTCGTCATAGGGAGGCGGTGGCTGATGCTCCAGGGGTGGAGCCATTGGGTCCGCCCCGTTGCACTCCCATAGAGAATGAGGTAGTTGTGGACCTCCCCCAACTCCACCCTCCGCGTTTTTTTCTGAAGCCCCGCCCTTCTTCTCTGGCTCGTTGAAGAAGCTGATTTTTTCGCCAGTGCCATATTGGGGCGATGGCGCAGGTAATTGCTGCATGGCAGCGTTTTCAGCTGCGACTTTTCCCATGGTTAGAAGTTGGCTACTCAAGTTTTCAATATCACGCGTCGCGTTAACGAATGCGTGAAACAGAACATTAATCATTTTCCCTTTTTTCCGTTTGGGGGCCTGCCCATCTGGTCGCGGTGCGACCCTCCGTCTCCAAATTTTCATGGAGCTGGGTGAAGAGTTTGTGACTGGGTGACTGGGGTACCATGATCGGACAGCTGAACTTGTCGGGGGGTGTTCCTTCCCCGCCCTTTCATACGTGGCAGATGCAACGGACAACCTCCTGGACAGGGGTCGGGTCCACCCCTGCCGGCACTTTTACCGCTGCCACCTTCACCCGATGTAGGGATATGATTCCCGCTTCGTCCCTGGGTCTGTACATAACCCCTTTAGAGCTCATAACACACCCTAGGGCCCTCACATCGAGCTGAGCGCTCCACTCTTTCCCTTCTCCTGCTTCACCCCTTAGGGAGAAGTGTCCATTAACCGCATTCAATCCTATTCCCCTTGCCTGATGGTAGGCAATGTGTGCCCATAATTCATCTGAATCGGATGTCAGGTGGTCCCCACTGTGCCATGGGCAGTTCTTAACTAGTTCCAACTCCGTTGCGTCTTCTCTATATCCTGTTCGTGACGCCATGTCGGGACCCAGGGCAGCCGGCCAGCAGCTCTCCCTGACTCCCACCTGGGCAGTTAAGGGTTCGTCAGGTGGGTACTTGTGACGCATGGAGTGGAATTAATTAGGCGGACGCTTATCGGTTGCAAAGCAAGATTATTTACTCACGCCGTCAAGGTCGCTGACAACTGATCAAATTGTCAGATTTACTCCAAGGTGCGGACAGAGTTGTCTTCCCCTTTGGCGGAAATGTAGCAGGGTTTTGTTTGTATGATAGCCAATTGTTTTTCGCCACGTCATAAATTTAATTAGAATCGCCAGTTATCTCTAGGGATTTGTAGCAGGGCTATCCCTTTTCACCCTGACCAATCATAAATCATGGGCTAAGTTTTGTTTCTTGTTAGTGTCGCAGTTATAAATCTCTTTTTGACATGCGCAGCAAAAAAACTGTTACTATCTTCTTGTTAGTTAACTCTTAGTTAACCTAGTGCAGACTAAAACTGTTTTGAATGGTTTTACTTGTTTGTGACATGGGCACTACTTAATTTGGTCTGTGACAGCTAGGTGCCAAAAGGGAATGGTAGTGGGCTCAGGCTACTGTTGGGACAAAGATATTGCAGGATTATAGGAGCATGTTTTCAGTTAAAACAAACAAACAAACTCAGTCCCTTGGTACAGTTTGGTCCTGAGGTGGGCATTCTGCTCTTCAGATGCATCTGTTTTTCTTCAGCTGAGATGGGGCAGCAATATATACAGGGAGTGAGTATCACTCTGAAAATCAGGGAAATCCCTCCACTTCTCCCTCCATTCTGGGACTACAGAGGTAGCCAGGAGCTCTGCAGCCCAGCTAGAACATAAGTGGAGCAAGGTCTCAGCAAGCAGCTACAGTTAGCAGTAGGTCCCTAGGGCTGTGGCAAGTTTGAGTGATTGGATTGCTTGGATGATGTGGGCTGGGTTTTTTCCCCTGTAAACAAGGGATGGCAACCTGCCCATTGCCATTTAGATTTGGTCAGGGGAAAGGTCCACTGTATACATTGAGAAACTCTGGGTACTGTTCTGAAGTTTGTACACCATGCATGCAGCTAATCAAACTGAATAAGACAACAGCAGGCACCAACCCCAAGGGCCCACTTAGAGGGGACACAAGAATGGCAGCTCTCACAGCTGCCAGCCTTAGGTGCAGAACCTGGTAGTCATGCCTGTGTAAGACAACCCCACGTTGACTCATGGGATCCAAACCATTCTGCCCAGGGGAAGGGCGGCTTTTTTTCCACAATGATTGTGTGAGCTGAAAAAACAGCAAGTAACTTTGGACTTACATTAAGGGAACTACCTAAAAAGGCAAGATGCCAGCAGTTCCTTTCTTGAGACAGACTGTGTTGCAGCCTCTAACTGCAGGTGCCAGTAAAATGTCCAAGCAAATAGTCACAGGAAGGAAGGAAATGTAAGCAAGAAGCCACCCTACTTCTGTCATTACAGTATCTAAGGATGGGTACTATAGTGCTGCCTAATACTGGTAAGTCCCCAGGGCTACTTCCCGTGTACCCAGCTACCTGGAGAGAACTACCAATTCCACTTTGAAATGATCATCACCATGGCCTCATTATGGACCAGATCCAAAGATATTAAGGTGTCTAACTATCAGTGGCTAGAATGGGTATAGGCATGTGGCCCCAGGTGACTAAAATCACTCAGACACGAGTATCAGGGGCTCATCAGAACTTCCTGAATTACCTGTACAGCGCCAAAGAGCTCAATCACTAATAACTTTAAAAAGCCCCATTTGCTTTACATATGGGGAAACTGAGGCAGAGAGCTATTCAGCAACCTGTTCCAGTTCACCCAGCAAACCAGTAGTTACATTGGGAACACAGCCAAAGCCATGCAGCTCCCAGTCCATTGCTGTAGTTACTAGAGGGCACTTAATAAAAAAATTGAGCAGCTCCAGGAAATCACGATGCTACAGTTGCAGGCACTAAAAAACTGTGCAAGTGCACCATATTATACTGCACAGTCACATCTCATTCACTGCTTGCTGTCACCCCTACCTGTTGCTGCTTTACTGTTTCTGTATCTTACTCTACAGGAAGTGAAACAAGTTTGGTAGCTCAGCCTAGAATGGCAAAATATTTCGTTTTCAAGATACAACAGAGATTGTTAAAGACTGCTAAAATGAGTGGTGTCCAACCCATCCAGCCCCATAGGGGGGAGCCCATCTGAGGGGGAGATTGAGCTGGTGCATGCAGTTGGTTCACAGTTGGATCACACCTGCAAACTAACCCTGGCATATGCCCCATCTGGCACACATGGCCATGTCATCTGGCCTGCAGGGCTCCATCTCCCCAAGGTGCTGGGTATTTGGAGGTGGCAGAGTGCTGGCAGTGTCATGGCTCACAGAGCTGTGGCAATTAACACTGCAACTACCCACCTACTACCAAATTTCTGGACCTATAAGGAGCCTGTGGGCCATAGGCTGAACACCACTTAAATCATCCCTTGTATCAGGTAGTTCTTAGGGCCTGATCTGGAGCTCACTGATTTAGCACACTGGACCCTTGTTTCTTCACAAGTGCACACATTACTCAAGATTTTAAAACAAGAATAGCTTGGACTTGGATTCCAGCATCCTCCCTGAGCAGGGATTCTATAGTAATATAGTTCAATAAAGGCCAGGGCATTTCTCACTTTAAAAGAATCAACTTTGTGTTCAGTGGGTGGGAGACAAGGACACAGACAAAAATAACATCATTTAAGTGGTTCTCAAACATTCTTTGTCTTGGGACAGTTAACTCCTACCCTCCTTCATACCATCCTTTCTTCTATAACATGGTCTCATAAAAATCAAGCAGCAAATGATGGGGGAAGCCAAAGTCCATCTGTAGAATCAGGTATTCCTAGAAGAAAAGAAATAAGTTATAAAAGCTCATGCCATATTTATGAGAAATCTTCTGTGCTGTGTGTGTAGCAGTTAATGGCTAAAGTTTACTTATCATTCTGGTAATGATCTCAAGACTTATTATTTAAAATAAGTGGATTCCTTTACTGTTCATCAGTGAAGTTATAGCTCCTTCAATCCCTATGGAATCAGAAACTACTCATTTAATTATAGATGCAGTAAAACCAACATGCTATTCCCCACACACGTGAACTCTCAGTCCCTTCAACATTGGCCCAGCCTCAGACTTTAGTTCTTTTAAGGATTGTCCATTTCCAAGACATTGCTGTTTTAAAGCACTATACATACTGGGTCCTGCTCCTCTTGTCACAAGGGACATTTTGTCCTAAGGACAGTTTTCCATCATGGGTGAGTATGAAAGTGGGTCACACACAGACATGAACAATAGGTTATGGTATAGAACAGTGGTTGCCAACCGTTTTTTTTAGATTCCAGGTACCCCGTTAGACTCAGGGTACCTCTCAGAAAATGCCAGCCCTTAGCTTATACTCACTTCTCACTATGGAAAAAATAAAAGCAATTTTTCTGCTTCAAAGAACTCAGAAAACCACAACAAGTCAGAATGTTGTTAACACTATGGATTCCTGTTTGAACTCTCTGTGTTTATCTTGTGAAACATGTTTGTACACCTAACAGTGTAGCACAGTGTAGCATTGTGTAGCACTCTGCAGCACCCTTGAAAGGATCTCAAGGTGCCCTGGGGTGCTGCAGCACCTTGGTTGAGAATCAGTGATGAAGAAACACTTTCAGATTTAACACTGGAAACCATGAACAAAGGACATACACAAGAGCATGACTTTTGGGGAACCTGAAGAGCAGTCAGCAGACCATGAAACAAAAGGGAATTCCAATGAAAACTCAGTTTGTGGCCAGCTTTGCAAGAGGTGATAACTTTTCTTTGACAAATCTGCTAACCAGGACTATTATTAAACTGTGTTAGTGCTTGTGTAAACTGAACAGGTGTTACATGTTCTGTTAAATTCATCCAAACTTTCCTCAAGCATAAACTCACTTGAAATCACTTCTGGGATTCCAGCAATGATGATGATAGTCTTCAGGAAGTGCCTTAATGACTTGTCATTCTGAAAATCAAATTTAGAAAAAATATGGTGTCTGTAATCATCTACAATGACCCCTAGAAAATAAATACTCAATACTTACCCCAGTTATATTGGCTGCACATTTAACCACTTTAAGTATTATCCTGCAGTGGAAAAGAAAATCAGTGGGAGGCAGCAGAAAAGGATTCCTTCTCCTGCAGCTATCACGCACAGGCTAGAAGGTCAGTTCAATGTGCAAGAGATACCAATACCTGCTCAGAGTCAGAGAGATACAAAACCAGTTTCTTTTCCACATATGAAGCTTGGATGGTGACAGGATTTCCTACAAAGAGAAATAAACAGAGCATGTAAACATCTGCTCAGCTTCATCTCCAGATTTTTGGAGATAAATATTATTTCTATCCATTTTGCCGCATTAGCATGTTGAAGTCCTGTTAGGTCCCCAGTTACTGGGAGCTCTAGAAATCAAAGCGCTGGGACTCCTTTAGAAAGTCCAGTGACCTCTCCAGTGACCTAAGAGTCTGTAGAGAATAAGTACCCTCATAGCACTAACCAAACACCCAAAGCCCCATCCCAGCAGGCACTGGATTCTGGTATAATTCTCATAAGGTCCACAGAAGTATCCCTTTACTGACTACTTTCCACTGGACTCCATGGAACTGACTAGTACTTTCCAAGTGACCTGTCCCAGCGTGAGCTGAATCCTATGTAAAGAACAGGCCAGAGTTTCAGGGGCTCTCTCTACATAGGGTCTTCCATAGACCTGTTTTGATAGGTCAGGAGGATCTTCCCCAGACATTACATATAACACAGGCAGCAAAAGTGCAGGATGCCCCACAAGGTCCTGCCCATGTGCCTCATCCTGATTTCTTGAGTAAAACTGGAATTGATGACAAACCCAGAGAAGCTGAGAATTGTCTTCTTTAAAAAAAACCCAACAAAACAAAAAAAAATCCTTCCTTTTGTCCCCTCCCAATTTGCCTGCAAATACTGATTTGCTACTCACTGTGCACATCACTATATTATTGTAAGATTGGACTGTCCATGCTGGCTTACTCATTGCAGGCTTACTTACAAGTGCTCAGGGCATGATAATGGAGCTAAGGCAGGGGTGGGCAAAATGCAGCCTGGGGGCCGGATGTGGCCTACCAAGTTATTTTATCCAGCCTGCAGGGCCCCTAAAAATTTAGAAAATTAATATTAATCTGCCCTGGGCTGCCTGTCATGTGGCCCTCAGTGGCTTGCCAAAACTCAGTAAGCGGCCCTCTGCCCAAAATAATTGGCTGCCCCTGTGTTAAGGCATCTTGCTATAGCTATGGAGGTCTGAGTTCAAGGCCTGCTCTGGATCATGCTAAAGGTTTTCCGCAATCAACCCAGCTGTAATTGCCAAAGTGTAACTAAGATAAGGCAACAACGCCAGGTACTGACTTGGTTGGTACGGGGCACAAAAATAGCAGCTGCTGCCACTGCTTTCCTGGCTGCCATGTTGCTGCCAGCAGCCAGCTATAGGTGCTGACCCATGCACTGCCACCATCCAGGGTATAGAACTGCCCAGCTACACCTAGTCATTCAGGCTGGGGAGTCAAAGGCATGGCTCTTGGCAGAATGTGATGCTGGCCACTTCACTCCTTTGTCTGTGGTTGGCTATTGAAATTGGCCCGCGTTAGCCACACTAGCCCCATGGACCATTAGGTTCAGGAGGAACTTTGACTTGACTGTGACCTGTAAGTGCATGGCTCTTGGAATTTATTTTTGCTGCCTTTGTTAGACTAAATAAAACAGCAAAACATGAATGCTGTGTGCTGTGGGTGGGGGGGAGCACAGCGAGCTCCTGCAGGAGGTGGCTCTGTCGGCAGCAGGAGCATGGTAGCAGTAAGTGGGGAGCTCCCACAGGCAGCTGTGACACTGTCTGCGGTGGGGGTGGGGTGAGCGCCAACCGGCGGGTGGGGGCCCACCGCAGGAGGCGCCCGCGGGGGCAGGCG
>NW_005842478.1:771267-778798 GCF_000455745.1 Alligator sinensis
GGGGGTGAGCGCCACCCGGCGGTTGGCGACCACCTGCAGATGCCGCCAGCGGTGTCAGCAGCAAGGGGAGGGGTGGCACTCACAGGTGGCACCAGCAGTTTAAGCAGTGCCTTTTTATAGGCAGTGCACCGCCATGCTCAGGGGGTGCACGTCCACCTCATATGCATTGCCAATGCAGAAAAACATTTGTTTGGACTAAAACAGAATCATCAGGAACTGGCCAATGGATACAAGAAAAAGCAGGTAGATGATAGCAAAGAAGATCTAGACGCAATCTCAGGGAGCGCTTCCTAACTGTAAAGAAAGTCAGGAAAAGGAAAAAGCTACCTAGAGAAGTTGGGAAAAGCTCCAGTGAAGGAGATGTCAAGAAGAGACTGGGGAAAAATCTGTTTGGGATGGTGAAGAATAACAAATCCTGCATCTGCACAACGTTTTGCATTCAATATCCCAGGAAGTCCTTTCTGATTCTTTGATGCTCTGATTTTGGGCCCCTCGTCTCTAGTAGCTTTCCCTCCTAAGAGAGGGGCACAACTGAATTTGGGATCCAAATCCATATCTGGTAAATAAGAAGCTCAGAAACATTTTAAAGAATGTTTTGTTCTGAATTAATATTTGTTATGTCCAGGTGGCACACGTATAATGGCAAAGCAAGGTGCAGAGCAGGGATGACCTGGCCCACTGAGCTCATACATGCAAGGGCAGGTGATTTTTGGTCAGGGGATTGAGAACAGTGCAGATGCCAAGAAGGAGACACAAGGTGAGAGGCAGAGGGCTGTAGTAAAGCACTGGAGACCTCAATTGCACTCTTGATAGTAGTCTACGTCCACACCAGGAATAGGGTGACCACTGAAGCAACCTCAGAATACAGGACATCCCTTTGGTGAAGGGGATGGGGGCTGAACCAAACAGCTGTGAGGCTCCTGCCTCCTCAGCCAAAAAGCAGCCAGGGATGGGGCCACTGGCCCCCTTAGCCAATCAGCAGCAAGGGATGGGACCACCACAAAAAGGCCACATCCCTCCCCCCCACAGCTGGCTGTGATCCCTGCTCCTCCTGGCTGTGCACTGCCCTACCTCTAGGCACAGCCAACAGAATCATGAGGACATGTATTTCCACCAATGAACTGAAAAACAGGACTTTTTGCAGTCCGTTCCTCATTTAGAAATGGACAGGGGACAAAGCCTTTAAAAACAGGGTAGTCTGGTATAAAACAGAACTAGGGGTGCACTGACAGAGGATTTTTGGGATGATACTGATGGCTGATTTTTAATGAGCCATATTGGCCAATACCAATCTCATTCCAACATGCAACTGGACAGCCTGGAGAGCGGCGTCCAGCTGGTAAGTTTGTTGTGGGAGAAGGGGTGAGGTGGGAGGGAAGGGGCCAGGGGTGGGGCAGATCGAGTCCCCCACAGTGAGGAAGGGAGTGGGGTTGGGGCTGGAGCCGGAGCAGGGGCAGCCACTGCACAGCCAGGGATGGAGTCAAGTAGCTCATCTGCAGGATATGGCGGGGCGTGCCCCGGGAGGGCATGGTGGGACATGTTCCCCCAGATGTGTGCACCTGGCAAGGGTGGGCTGCCGCTGTGAGCTGGAGCAAGGGTGGCACCGGGCTCTTCCCGGCACGGGGGTTGGGCTGCGGCTGCGCTGTCCCTGTGCAGCGCCTGTCCCTACCCCTGCCTCCGTCCCACTCCCTCTCTCACCACTGAGGCCCCAATCTGCCCCTCCACACACCTTCCCTCACAACAGACTTACTGGCCAGACCCAGCTGCTCTCCAGGCTGCTGGGCTGCACTCCTGGCTGCCTGTGTGCTGTGCTGCGCTGAAGCTGCACGCATGCATGAGGCATTTATCATGGCATTTTTAGGGTGAAGTGACCGATAAAGGCGATTGCCAATACAGTCAATTTTCCTTATATCAGTGCCGATCCGATATGGGACTGATGTATTGGTGCACCTCTAAACAGGACCAATGGCCACCCTAACTAGGAATAGAGCCACTAATTCAACATAAGTTAGGCCCACCCTGTACCAGTCAAGTTGTATTTACTGCTGCCACTGCACATGAGCTGTAGATGAACTAGATAGACAGGCATCAACTTAGTAGGACCACTCAAGCTCTACCTGGCATGAACTTGCTATTGAAGATGTATTGGAAGATGGTGTGCGTGGTACAAGAAACCAACACATAGCAATTTATTTATAAATCAAATTTTAAAGTTATTGTTAGTTATTGAGGCTGGAGGGCATTCTATGCTTTGTTCAGAGCTCATAGCAAGGCATGACCCCTGGCACACGTCTTTTACAGTCAATACATATTTACTCAAAAAAGAACTAATTGTCTCAAAATATAATGCCACAGTGGACTCTTTTCTGGGAGAAAACAGGCCAAGTTCTACAACCACAGATGACTTCAAAACTGTCCCTTTGGGCTGGAGAGTAATTTGTGGAGGGGTTAGACTCCACACCTTAGCTAGAAAATCAGCATAGGAGGTAGCCTGAAAAATCTGTAGCATAGAAATGGAGCACAATAAAGGCTGAATGTAAGAACTTGGTGCTCAATTTCTTCATTTCCATTAAACATTCAATATGATATATCTTTCTTATAGCCCCACATTTGCCTTTTCTCCTCCCACTAGCACTTTTAGAGTCTAGGGGGAATGATGCAGGGATGGAGGTTGGAGAAATCCTCCCCTCCTAGGCTTTACGTGGGCATTTTGGCCCAAAGGATAGAGTAGTTTCTGCATCTCTTGCTTCCCATCTCCGTGGGGATGGTGAAGGAAGGACATGAGATGTAGCACAATGACAAATCTTCTGACCAAGAAAAGACCCACTTACTGCTTCTTCCTGCCTCCTGCAGTGGTTAAGGAGGGTAGGGGAGAAATCAGGACAGGGGAATTTTATCCTATACAATGATTCCAGTGAGTTTGCCCTTTGATCAGTCATTGCCTTGTAGTTCAGGAAAAATGTTGCCTATACATTCCTTTTTATTGAGCACTAGCCAATTGCCCGTCAAGAATGACAGGGCGGGGAGAAGGGTGGGGATGGAGCCCCATGTCCCCTTGCTCCATCTGGCCCACTCCCCCTTTCCCTCCTGCTTCTTGGGGTCTGGGCCCAATGCCCAAGGGTGGGGAGAAGGCAGGCCACCATGGCATGGGGTGGGGGGGAGGAGCAGCGGGCTCGACCGACTCAGTGGCGATGGGGAAACAGGAGGAGTGAGCTCAGGGCCGACACAGGGGAGGGAGGGGGGAGAGAGGAATGGGCCCAGGCCCAACGCGGGGAGGAGGCTTGCTCCTCCGCTCCCCACTCTGCTGCCATGTCAGGCAGATTGGGTCAGGCCCACTGCTCCCCCCACCACAGTGGTAGGTCAGCTTCTCTCCCCGCTTGGGCTCGTTCCTCCCCCCGCCACGTTGGGCCTGGGCCTGCTCCTCCCCTCCCCTCACCACTACCACCATGGTGCACCCGCTCCTCCCCCCGCCCCATGACGGGCCTGCTCTTCTGCCCACCACCACCACATTGGCCCTGCAGGCAGCAGTGATGGATGGGGGAGGGGTGGGCTGAGGCCAGTGCTGGTGGCCTCACCCCACTCCAAGGAGCAAGGAGGAGGAGCAAGGCTAGCTCTGGTGGTCTCACTCCCCCTCCGCTCCATCGTTGCCACCTGCAGGGAGCAGGACAGGGGGGCGAGGCCAGTGCTGCTGGCCTCGCCTCCCCATTCTGTCCACTCTGTTGCCGCTGCCTCCAGGGAGCGGGGGGTGGGGGGGCCCTGCTCCAACCCCTGTGTCCCCACCATCATGGTGGCTCACTGCCACCTGTCCAAACGCTTCTTCGTACTCTGATTGGCTCTTTGTCACCCAATCAGAGCATGAATAAAGCGTTATGGACAGACAAACAGACAGATTAAGGCTTTTATAATATTAGAATAATAAAGGAGTGCCATGTTCAGTCAGGCTCGCTTTGATCTGGATCATGAGTTACCTCTTGCGCAAACTCTCGGTGGGGTCCCACGTCTTCACTTTCAAGCATCTCCTAAAGAAGATATTTGGATTGACACTGTAGCATTTGAGGTGAGTGGAAAGGTAAAGGAGGGTTGAATTAATAAACCTTTTAATCAAAGGTTTACTTTGCAGCCATCACAGACTCTAGAGTCTTTGCATTCAATGGGCTGTTTTGAACCAAGGAACCGTCTATGCCTGGAGAACTTTACCCTCTTTAAACTACATTCTGATTTTGTTTTCATTAAAAGCAAGATAAATGACACTATAATGCTCCCCCCAACAAATGCTCCCCCCACATCAGTAGCTTCTCCATCCCCTGTCTTCACTAGTCTAAATTTCACCCATTGGATTTTTCTGCTCTTTCTCTCCTCACAGGTGCCCTCCTGAGGACACTCCAAACCTGACAGTGGTTGCAAGTTGTGATGAGCATTGAACTTTGTCTGCTTGCAAATTGGCTTGGCAGGCTGATAGTGTTCCTTTTTCAAATACATACATTCTCCAGCATTTTATTCTCTAAGGATTTCTTGTTTTCTTTTCATAGCCAATAAAGGCATTCCAAGACACAGCATAGGCTCAGCTTTCTTTTCCTGCCACAGCTTCAAAGTAAATTTTGCTCAGTTCATAAACCATAGAAAATTAGGGTTGGAAGGGACCTCCGAAGGTCATCGCCTCTTCTCTAGACTACATTAGTAATTACATTTTCTGAGGACATAACCCACTCAGGATGATACTCTGTCCCCCTGTAGTGGTGGTGAGGCCAGAGAGAGGTACTTGTGTTGCCCACAGTTGCAGTTCACAGAAGTGAATTGCTTAGCACAGACAGTAATTGTCTGGGATTCAGTCCCTGCCACTGACAAACCACCTAGTGCAGGGGTGTCAAACTTGATGCACTCTACCCTCTCCCCCAAACCATGCTTGTTCTGCTTCACTGCCAGCATGCATCTCCAACAGGACTGAATACCTGGGAATTCAGTGGTGTGCCCCACCCCCACTTGCCCTGTCCCTGAATTACTGGTGTCTCCAGGAGCCCCATAAGCCAGGGGGCTCTGCAAGCCAGACCCAACCCATGGACTGTATCTTTGACACCAATCCTTGACCAAGAAGAACAGTTTTACACGGATGCCACAGGTTCAACCTAGGGATCTGTAAATCCATCTGAATTAAAACAGCAAACCTTTAGTAGCTAAAAAGAATAATAAAACTGATTCCACTTTACATCCTCATGGCGTGTACCAAGCTGCAGTGCCAAGAGGAACAAACACCTGTGCCTGGCATTTGTGTTCATAGATATGACTCGACAAGTTTACAGGGCCAATGTCTGAGATGGTACCAGTTTTCTGGGGGGGGGGGAATGAGCAAGGAGTTGGGGAAGGTCCCCTTCCCTCTCCTCCAGCCCTCCAACCCCCTACTTACCTGGCAGAAGCCAGGTCCAGGTCCCTGCAGTGTGCTTCAGGACCGGGGAAAGGGTCAACCAGAGAGACGTTCTGGTACGCTGCCAGAGCACCTCTGTGGAGGACCAAGCCTCTGGTTGCCTCAGGCCATGGTCTGGGACCATGCCCTGACCTGGTTTTTCCCCCTGGATTATTGTTTGACCCCTGGATATCTAGGGGGTCTAATTTTGCTTCCCTGCTGCAAATCTGCAGCGCAGGGAATGGTTTTTTTGTTTCCGTATGTGCCTATTGCAGCATCTCAAACCCTTTTGAAACACTGCAAGAGGCATGTGCAGGTTCATCTGGACGCACCCGTGACAACACAGGCTGTTGGGTTTTTTCCACATGATCCACTTTCATAATCAGCAACATGAAAAAATATTTCCCCTGGTGCAAAATGGCTCTTACAAAAAGATGAGGAAGAATGAGTTTGCTAAGGCCAGTGCTTAGAGTGGGTGGTATTTTGGAAATGGATCCTTGCTGTGAAAACAGGGGTAAGTGAAGCAAATATCATGGGGATGCAAAATTCATGGGATTTCAAGGCTCCACCTGCAGCCTGGACAGCTCACTTTTTTCATGCAGTCACAAGGCCTCTGACAGAACAATGGGAGATTTTGTAGCCTGTTGAGGGGGGTGGGGGGAGCTGAAAAGGTGGTTTTGGGAGTATGGGCCAAAACCTGTCTTATTAATTCCTTTCCAGGACTATTAGAAGAGCAAAATAGAAGAGCAGAATGAAGAATAAAGACATGATTGAAGATAGGCAGATTATAGAAGATTAGATCTGAATAAAAGAATAGATTAGAATAGAGTATAACAATAGATAGAATATAGATAGAATAGAGTGTAAAGAATAGAAATTTGCTTCTGGATTTTTGGAGTTATTTATTAAACATTTATATAAGTAAGGCAGAAATACAGATTTTTATATTTATATTTAATGCTGTATTTTTAATATGCTTTATACCAGGGGGGTGTTTCTTCTTTTTTATGGTAAAAGCTTTTTATTTTTTAAAATATATTTATTTTTCTTAAAGGTATTTATTTTTAAACTGTGTTTTATATATTTTTTTCTTTTTATGTATATGTAACATTATAATCATGTCAAAAATGTAAAGTTAAAATAAAGATTTCAGTTTATACACTTCCTTTCTGATGTGGTGTGCTTTCTTTCACAGGTGGAACGGCATAGGAGTTCATGCAGTTTGGGGGTGTGGGATAGGATGAGCGCAGCTTGGCATAGGGATTCCTGCAGCCAGCTACAGCTTCAGGGAGGGACAGGGGGGATGCATTTTGAGAGTGAGGGGATTACAGGTTTGCCAGCACCCCCTGCTGTAATTGAGTACCAAAGAAATCATTAGGGTGGATTGTTATGTGGCTCCCCCTGCTGTAATTTACTGTGAATTGCACACAGAACTTAATTCAGTTTAAAAGCTGTCATCTCTAAACATTGATGCATCGATTTGAAATAAATTATTTTAGTTTTAATAAACCTATTTAATTTAATGAGGATTAAACCCCATCATGTGTACAAGCACCCTGGGATGAGATTTTCAGAGCCACATAAGTGTTACTTATTGTAACACTTTAGTAGTGTTACTCCTATTGACCTCCCCTCAGATCAATCATCACTATCTTCAGTGCAGATGCCAAGGGGACATAGCCTCCCACCCAGATTAGTGTCTGTGCAGGCCGGGAGCGGTCTGAGGCCCTCGGGGGTGCGTGCCACGGGCTGTGGCCAGCAGCCCTGGCACGCGGGTCGGGGAATGCAGGACGGCAGACTAGAATTAGGCACGGACGCTTAGCGGTTGATTAAAGATTATTTTATTTACGCCGTAGATGGTCGCGGTGCAGGCAGGAAAACTTGCTTGAGTTGCAGTTACAGATAGGAAAGAAGAGCGGACAAGAGTTCTAATCTCGCGAACTCTAGCCCAATCCGGCTGAAGGCTCTAAAACGGCAAGCCCGTCGCGTCAACTGAAGAAAACAACTCGGAGAAGAGCTCTGGATACACTCACACGAAGTTTGCTAGGCTCCGTGGAACTTGCGCGCAGGGAAGGGGTTTGTCGAGGGATCGTGCTCGGCGACGGGGAGAGGCCAGAGGTTGATCAGACCCCT
>NW_005842478.1:778939-779310 GCF_000455745.1 Alligator sinensis
GCCACGTGGGAATAATTTAGAACTGGCCAATAGTGGGACACAAATTTGCATGCGGGTGGCGGGAACTCCTTTGCACCGGGGTTTTCTCTTTGCAACTGAGAAATGCACCCTGCAAAGAAAGCTCCTCGTGGCAGGAAATAATTTAGCAGTGCCGAAGCGCGCACACACAAAATCACACCCTTGGGTTGTGACAAGTGTCATCTGCAAATTTGAACAGGGTGCATTTTACCCCTTTGTCCAAGTCACTGATGAAGATGTTGAACGGTGCGGGCCGGAGGACCGAGCCCTGGGGGACTCCACTACCCAAATCCCTCCAGGTCGAATAAGACCCGTCCACCACCACTCTCTGGGTGTGGCCTTCAACACAGTTA
>NW_005842478.1:781565-783977 GCF_000455745.1 Alligator sinensis
CAGACGAATCCCCACCCCTAGAACCCAGTTATCGACACCACAGAGTCTTAACCGCTCCGGGGATCCTGGGAACAGAACCCAGTTATCGACACCACAGAGTCTGAACCACTCCGAGGATCCTGGGAACCGAGTTTTAGAGTCCTCCAACGAGGAAGGAAGCGGAGCTGTACCTGGGAAACTGTCCAGCCTGCACCGCGACCATCTCCGGTGTAAGTAAATAATCTTTTCAATCAACCATCACGCCTCCGTGACTGATTCTAGCTTGAGCGTATTACTCCACCCCGCGACTTTTCTCCGGCCCCGCATGCCCGGGCTGCCGGCCACAGCCCGCGCGCACACAGACGGGCCCGGCTCGCGCCTGGCGAGGACGGGACCGGGAGCCGGCCTGCACAATAGGAAAGAAGAGCGGACAAGAGTTCTAATCTCGCGAACTCTAGCCCAATCCGGCTGAAGGCTCTAAAACCGCGAGCCCGTCGTGTCAACCGAAGAAAACTCGGAGAAGAGCTCTGGATACACTCACACAAAGTTTGCTAGGCTCTGTGGAACTTGTGCGCAGGGAAGCGGTTTGTCGAGGGATCGTGCTCGGCGACGGGGAGAGGCCAGAGGTTGATCAGACCCCTATAGCCTTCTCAAGGTACACGCTGGATCCGATAGGCTCCGCAGCGCTTAGAGTTCTTCACGAGACGTGAAGTCCTCCTCCTCCAGATGGTTGTGGAGTCCTCCAACTTGGGCGGAAACCGCTCAAGCCTCTTATACAGCTAGCAAGCCAATTGCTAGCCTCCACGTGGGAATAATTTAGAACTGGCCAATAGTGGGACACAAATTTGCATGCGGGTGGCGGGAACTTCTTTGCACCGGGGTTTTCTCTTTGCAACTGAGAAATGCACCCTGCAAAGAAAGCTCCTCGTGGCGGGAAATAATTTAGCAGTGCCGAAGCGCGCACACACAAAATCACACCCTTGGGTTGTGACAGTGTCTAGCTAGGTCATTTTAATAGACTGGCTGGATGTGGGCTTCTAAATAAATTAGGTACTTTTGAAAATCCTATCCCTAATCTCTGCCAGGCACTAATCCATGCAATAGATTTCATCTGGGCTTTAGAGTTTGTACAAGACCATTTCTTCCCTCTTCTCACATGTCTTATTGCCCAGCACCAAATAGAGGAATTCAGATTAGGGCAGGTCTTGTTTCTCCTGTTAATGTTTCCAGTGGTTTGATCCATATTTCACAGGCATAGCATTGCTATCTCTTCACTGTGCGTCTCTACCTCAGCACCTTGCGTTTAGGAGAGAAGACAAGACAGAGAAAAAAAGCCAGCATATTTACCTGCTGTGACTTGTATGAAGACAGCTAGCAACTGGAAAAGGTAGTTAATTTCTTTACAGACCTATAGGTGAAGGGGGGAAAAATTAGATATTGCATGTTTCTGGGGCAATGAAATACATGCAATTGCCATGAGTCTGAATTGAGCTCCTGAGCAAGCCAGTTTGACACTGGTATAAGTGCACTGACCTTGGTGGGATCTCTCCCAATCAACATTAGTGAGAGATCAAAACCAGTGACCTCCTTCCCTGCCCCAACTCTGGTCCTTGAAGATGGAGAATCTCAAGTCTCTGGCACTGAACTCCCTTTAGAGATCTAGTGCTGGGAGGTTGCTGTTAAGCAATGCAGGACAGTCCAGGTCTACAGTTTGTTGTAAAAAATCCCACAGGCACAAAAGACTAAAATTGGGAATCAATCTGTGCCTGGCTGATGCAGAGAACTCCCATTCAGGCACCTGGCCAACCCCTGAACATCATTTTAAAGTACATGCCTAGTTAACAGTATGCACTGTATACGGTCCCAAATCAGTGAGATTACTCATGGAGGGAAGCTAAGTAAAGCCTACATCTGCACAATTTCAGGACCTTGTTATCTATGGGTGCTTACACAAGTGACATTTTTCATGTGATCAGCCCCTGACCACACTCTACAGCTGTGATGTAACATATGTGCACAGCTGCAGAACACTTAAAATGGCTGACCGTGTAAAGAATGAACCCTCATCAAATCAGTTACTAGATTAAGGGTTTCTAAAGCATAGTGCCATAGGAACTTGTGTTCTCTCATGGGCACAGATAAAAGTGACATTTTTCATGCGACCTGGCCCCTGAAAGTGCTCTATAGCAATGTTATAACACATGTGCAAAGCATTTTTAAAATGGCTGATCATGCAAAAAATAACCCTTATTAAATCAGGTGATAAATGAATACCGCTCAGGCCAGGCAAAACAGCTGACAGCTCTGTGCTGCTGCTGCTCTCAAGAGGCCTGGCTGGAGCTAGGGGTATTGGAAAGGAAGTGGAATGGAGCCCCCTCTCTCCTCATAGGCCTGAACTGGATCCCCTCAATACACCAGTTGGGGGCGGGGGGG
>NW_005842478.1:784008-805911 GCF_000455745.1 Alligator sinensis
GGGTGGCATGAGGCAAGAGGGCTACATTCCACCCCCCACTCCAGCTCAGGATGGGCAAAACAGCCAGCAGCTGCCTGTTGCTCCCTTCCCTCCCCCCACAACTGACAGCCCCAGAGCTGGGGAGAAAGGACGTTTAGCAGCCTACTCTGAGGCTGCTGGAGCACCCAAGTCTGCTGGCCAGGGCCAGTGCAGGTAAGTTTGACGCCCCCTGACCCAACAGGTGAACATCAGTTGGGTCGGAGGAAGGGGCTCTTAACTCATGGTGCTTTGTGTAAAGTGCCATGAGCTACAGCGCAGCCCCTAACATCTGTATCACACTATGTGTGAGTGCCAAAGGTTTATATAGTACTCAGTAGACATCAGACAGCCTTTTCCATTGTGTCATCTCATTATTTATGTTCCCTACCTGGCGTTTAAGAATGAGCTTCAAGGTAAATGAGATGAAGTCCATGAAGAGCTGTTTGAGCCACCCTGGCCTGCATAAGAGAAGATGTTATTAGAGAAGTGGATAGTGAGTCCAGCAAAACCGGGGCCCCTTGGGTGCAGTGGTTGTTCACAGAGCCAACTGGTAGGTGCAAAGCAAAGTGCTGCTTTAAGAAGAACAAACTCACTCTTTGCCTCCCTGGAGATGGAGAATCAGCTTATGGAAAGTCAGGTAACAGCTCGAGGCGTCAGCAGCCACTCACTCCTCCTTACATACTGCACAACACAAAAAAACAATTTTAATGATGACAAACCCTGTGCAACACAGACAGTTGGCAAGAACTGAAAAGCTCAACAAAAAGGGCAGCTCTGCCAGAGGGAGGACTGTCATGAGTGTGGGGAATCAAAGACACCATAGACCAGATTTTATTCTACCTTTTAAATGTCTACATGGACTTAGGTTCCTAAGTGTGACTATTCCACCCTGTTCAAGCCTCCTGAAAACCCTTTATTGCAGATACTTCTGTAACAGAGGAGATTGTGGAATCAGAAAAAGAAAAAAAAATAAATGCCTTAAACTTTGATCATACGAGTTATAAGATGACATAACCGCTTTGTGGAGAATTGCTGGCTCTGCATAGTGGAACAGATAAGGGAAAGTGTTTGTTCTTTGTAACTCCTCTGCAACTGCTTCACTCACCGTGGCCTTGAAGATAGCAAAAAAAAAAGTATGTACAACTCTGATTTCCAGGTGCAAGAAGGGGGTTTGTGAACTAACCTTGTCTCCCCCATAATTCCCATCCCGATAACAGCCAAGCAGTAATGAGCTAGTGTTTGTAGCTGCTTTTTCTAGCAAACTCCACTATATGATCACGTGAGTTGTAAGCAACTGTTAAAAAGTATATAAGCCTCCTGATTTTGTTCTTGGGGGGGAACCCCTTCCAAGTGCTTAGAAAATCCATGTCACTTTGGAGTCCCCCCTACAGCTGTAGTTTCATTTGAATAAAAGCTTCTGTTGACCTGACCCAAAAGTATGCTGCGTGTGTTTCCACGACAAGATCCAGTACAATTTTCAGTTCTACAGAGATGTAAACAAATGAAGTTCTATCGATATAATTTGCAGCAGCTGAGAATCTGGCCCTCAATTACCCATCTGTAAAATGGGAACAAGAATACTGCCTTTTCCCTACCACTGGTCTACCTTGTATGCTTAGATTGGTAGTTTTTCAGTGGCAGGAATGGTCTCTTACACATGTATAAGTGTGGTCAAAACACCCCAGTTTCTTAGCCAATATCACACAGTGACATTACAGCTGGTTGTCTTTGGTTCCCCAAATGGACTGACTAGGTGCCCATTCACAGCTGGGTCAACTGATGGGCAGCCTTTGCCAAGAGTCCAGAACAGGGCTTGCACTTGCACCTCTGGACCTGCCACCACACCCCTAAAACTCATGAACTAATGTACAACTCAGAGCACAGGGCTGACCGTACCTTATTTATGAAGCTCTTCCATCCTCACTTCTACTCTCATCCCATCCGTCCTGCTCACCCACTATGACTGAATGGATATAGGGTGTACTGATCATCCTCAGAGAAAAGTTTGGAATGGTTTGCTGTAGAGAGGGGCCAGGGTAAAAGCCTACACAATGACTGGAATAGAAAATGTTAACTAGAAAATATTGTTATTTATACAAGAATAAGGGGAAGGTCAATGGATTTAAAGTGTGGGAAACTGAAAACTGCTAAAAGAAAAGATTTTCCCCACACATCACATCATCAATAGAACTCACTGCTACAGGAACCTGAGGCTCAGAACTTAAAGTTAAAATAGGTATTGGTGACCTATATAAATATCCAGAGTATCAGAGTTGTGATGATTAATTATGATAAATTTGGAAGCATATTAAACGTTGGGCTTCAGGGCTTTGATCAGTCTTCATCAGAGATTAGAATGAGACCTTCTACAGGGGCAGACTATGCCATATCTGCCTGCTACAGGATGCTTACATCTGGGATTGCCCACTGTCAAAGGTGGGAAGACCCAGACACAGGCATGGGTGAACCGGGCTACTGCCTGGGGCCTGAACAGAAAGGGGGCCCAAAACTGGTATTTTTTTCCTGCTGTCCGATTATTATTATCATTATCTCTGGTGAAGGGGGCTGTGGCAGGAAACTGGTTGTGCCTGCCACTTTAAGGTCCAGGAGCTGGCAGCTGCCAGGAGCCATTTTGGCATTTGGGGCTGCCCATATAAACAGGGCAGCTCAGTTGCTAGAGGCCAGGCAACAACATTGCCTGGCTGGAGGGCTGCAGATCTACATCTGGAGGTAAGGGAGGAGCTGTAGGGGATGGTAAGGAGGCTCTTGGTCCTGGGCATGACCTAAAACTGCACCCTGCTGGGAGTGGGTGGCCTGGTGGGGCTCCCAGTGGTGTGGGAGACCCCAGGAAATGCCAGGCCAGTTATCATCCTGGTGAAAGGTGGGTCGGGGTGCCTTAACCCCTATCCCCCACCACTGGGTGGGTGACCCCTGTGTCTGTAGGGCCCAGAGGGCAGACCCCAGGAGAGAGAGAGGGGTTAGAGACTCAGACCTGATCAAGAGAGTACCCTCGACTGGCCCATGCTGGGGCCAGGACCAGGATGGTCAACAGGGCCAGGGACCCACCACAAGGGATGCCCAAGAGCTGAGGGGCTGGGGTCCCGACTGGCCTGGAGGTGGGCCAGGGCTGGTAGCCAAAGGTCCGGGGGGACCACACCTGAGAGGGGAAAATAGTTTCAGGGAGCTAGATAGCTAAATGAAGGCAGGGTAGGCTACCTGAATGGAGGGATATTGAAGGGGTCCTGATAGAAGTATTCTGGGGCCCAGTGTGGGGCCAGTGATGATAAGAACACCTAGATGCCATCTGCGAGGCTTGGGCTGCGTTGTAGGGGAGGAAAAGAGCTGCAGATAGCATCCCCTGGCATCAGGGTAATAAATGGGCAGCCTCCTGCTTATTAACATTGATTTAACTAATTAAGATCAAGGCATGGCAGGCGAGAATGCAGGCAGTTAGCCCAGGAACAGGTGGGCGGGCCACTCTGAGAATGGCCCCGAGCAGGCCCCCTGTTACAGGGGCCCAATATGAAAAGCTCACCAGGGGCCACCAGGAGTCTAGGTACAGCACTGAAGGCAGGGTCTCAGACTACAGGGACCTTGGATTTTCTTCAGATTGGCAATTCCTGTGTACTTATAGCCAGGCACCTGTGTAACCATAGTTTAGGGTCCCTTTGAAGGATGCTTTCAGGTTTTGGATGGCAAGGTCTACAGCATCATCTTCCTTAAAATCTACCTCATTGTTTTCTATGGACAAGTTGCTGATCTGTATGCTACAGAAGAAAACAAACTGTTTGAGGCACTCAGAAAGCTTAGTATGTTGTTTCTTTTCTCCCTGGCCCCTGCCTTAATAATAAGTAACAAAAGAAGGAGCAAGAAACTAATTCTGTAGCCCCATTTAATTCTATATGTTACCTGACAGTTTCTAAATGAGATACTACAGGAAGTTGTTTTATCACATCCCATTGCATTGCTACTTCTTGTTCACACTGCTCCTAGTAATGATAATCTTGCGTTCTTGTCACGGCTCCTGCATAATTATGTTAACCATCAGTAGCATGAAATTAATAATACAACAGAAACACAAAACTTCAATATAAAATAGCACCTTGCATCCCAAAAGCTTTATAAAACAAAATTCAGGCTGCATGCACATATTGTTTTATCTGGCCCACATCCATGATATCCCACACTTCCTCAACAGTGCTTTGCTCCCCTCTGCTGGTGACTGGGCTACACAGAGTAGCTGATGAGCAGGGATTCTGGTTTTCCATTCCCCAAGGAAAAACAGAGAAAACCACAGATTCCCCATTTTTATCAGAGAAAACATGGATTTTTCCCTTTTAGAAGAGAAACCCATGGATTTCCCCCTTTTGCAAAGAGCTCGGCAGGCTGGCAGGGTCCCAGCCTCTGGGAGCTGTTTGCAAAAGGGGTGAGGAAACCCTCAACCCTGCCTGAAGTGGGGGAAGGGCAGGGCCCGACACGCACTCACCAGGGGCTGCTTCAGGCTCACCCGCCTTGCTGGAGGTAAGTGGGGCTTGGGGGTTGTGGGGCAGGGCTGGGGGGGAAGCTGACTAGGGGCCGAGGGAGCAGGGAGGTTTGCAGCCAGCCAGGCACTCCAGCCAGGAACGGGTTTGCATCCTCCCCGCTCCCCACCGAAGTGCTCCGCTAGCTGGAAACCCCCACCACTCCCAGGCAGCTGCAAACCTCCTTGCTCCCTCAGCCTCCAGCCAGCTTCGGCACACCCTGGCTGGACACTCTGGCCAGGAGCGGGGGTTTGCAGTTGGCCTGAAGCGGTGGGGTTTTCCAGCCAGACAAGCACTCTGGCTGGGAGCAGGCAGGCTGTAAACCCCCTCCCAACCAGAGTGCCTGGCCAGCTGCAAACCATGGGTCACAAAAGCTGTGCTCCCCGCCCTGCTGCCCTCCTCCCAGGCTCTCCAGAGCGCAAGCATGTGTGACTAGCACAGCAGGGCCACGTATGAAAGCTGCCTGCCGCTGCAAGCTCCGTGCTGCCCTGACCACACTTCCTCTGCATGCATGGGAGCAGTGCACATCCGCCCCGCCCCCATCCCCCACACAGATCTGGGGGGTGCAGGTCCTCCCTGCTCCCCAGGAGTGCACACTGCCACTGGGAGATGGCTTTGCTCAAGCCTGCAGCAAGCAGCAGCAGGGGGGGAGCTGGCTCGTGCTCCGGCTGTAGCAACCACTGCCTTCCATTGGGGGCAGGGGCCTGCAGACCTGGGTCCCTGGCCCCACAGCCCTGGCAGCTGGGGGCCCCCTCCAGCAGGGCTGGGGGGCAGAAGCTGTAGGTGGGGGGCAAGGGGCACCAGCAGGGCTGTAGGGGTGCATTTAATTTTAACCACTGATTTGGGGATTTTTATCAGAGAATTTGCAATTTGTGATTTGTTTATCACAGAAAACCAGGATCCCTGCTGATGAGTCTGTGACAGCCTTGATCAATGGAGATGGATCTTTAAGTTCTGGCAACAGAGACACGCTTTAAAATCCAGAGGCTTGAGATTGAATCACCATCACTTACCACACTGCAGGAGCAGAGCCTTACAAAGACAGGGTGGAAAGCAGCAGCTGTTAGTAGAAAAACTACAGCACAGTAATATGCAAAGAATATTCTGCCCAGTCCCAAGACTGGAGGAAGTTCCACTGGACAACATGCAATGGTTTGTGATGGGCACAGATTCAAAGGCCAAGCCCAGTATCCTTTCTGAACAATTGATTCAGATGTGAATTTAGAGACTTGAAGGTACCTGACTCGGGCAGTGTTTTAAAATCAGCCCCTTTGGCACCTGGTTTCAAAGTCCACTTAGAAGCTATTACCTGTGCCACAGCAACTGAAACAGCACATCAAGTTCTGAGCCAGTGGACTCTGTGTAGGCAGCTGTTTAAATAGTACTCGCTGACAATAATGCATTTGGATTACCTCCCTTATATTTTCAGTGACCTGCTCTACACTGTGAACAGCCTCCACCATTAGCTTTGCTGTCTTCCAATGATGTAACTGAACTGGCCCTCAAAGAGATTTTTGTTGGCTCTGTAGGTTTCTGGTAACTTATTGATCCAAATGGCATGATAAGCAAATTGTGTTTGCCCTAATACCAGCTAAGTGATGTGGGCCTCTGCTTGAATCAGGAAAGACTTTCAGGCACAGAATAACACAAAATTGCTTCTTTCTTCCATGCACCATTTTAGACACAGCAAATCTGAATCTCCCTTCAAAGCTTCTTTCAGGAAAATGAATACCTTTTTTATAGGGTGACACAACTTGAGTTACAAAAGGAAGTTGCAAATCTGTCTCCTGGTACTTACTCTGTTAATCCATAGGTCAATTTGCCAATGGATTTTTCCCCAGTGATATTAGGGAAGGTTGCTTGTCTGAATGCTGTTTGAATTACCTCAGCAGTTTTTTCTGGTTCACTGGAAGGAAAACCAAAGGGACCCCCCCACAATAAACCTCAATCCACTCAAGCCAGAAAATCAGCTCAGGTCTCTTATAAGTAGCATTAAAAGACAGAGTTTTCCCCAATGCTTTTCCCATCTTTGAGCTTCCCAGGACTCAATGGAAGAAACAAGAGGAAAATCAGTTTAAAAGGGCTTGCCAACGGAAAAAAAGCTGCAGTTTGGGTCAGGGAGTGGTGAGAGATGCATGGGTGTAAGCCTGTCATGCCCCTGCACCCCAAAGACCTCCAGCAGTGGCAGCGGACCCTGCCTGACCCCCAGCAGAGCCGGAGGTAAGCAGGGCCCGTGGTGGGAGGGACTAGCCAGCTGCGGGGAGGCAGCTGAGAGGAGCCAAGGAGGGGTCTGCACCACCCCAGCTCCTACTTGGCCCAGCCCCCAGGGAACTGTGCGAACAGGATGTACAAACAGGCACGCTTGTTTGCCTGGCAGGTGAGTTAGCGCAGGAGTTTGCACAGTAGGGTGATCAGGAAGGCCTGAGGCTCCCCAGCCTCCACTCAGATGGGTCCCTGGCTCCATGTGGAGGCTGCCTACCAAGACTGCAGGCAGCTGGGTTTGGGGGCACTGATACCTCCCCTTGTGGGGTGTGCTCAGTGTTGGAGGCCCTGGAGTGCCAGATTAGGGTATGCCAGGCAACGGTCCAGTGGCTGCGCTCCATTAGAGATGCAGAGCAGGAGCATCTCTCTTACCTTCAGGCTTTCCACCTGTGCCCAGAAGAAAGCTCAGAGTTATCATGACGGGTAACTCCCTCCTTAGGGGGACAGAAGGAGCAATCTGTCGCCCTGACCCCTTAGCCCATGAGGTCTGCTGCCTGCCTGGAGCTCAGGTCTGGGATGTGATGGAGAGGATCCCCAAACCTATCCAGCCCTCCAACCACTCTCCCATGTTACTCATCCATGTGGGCACAAATGATACAGCACGGAGCAGTCCAGGCCAGGTCATGTGTGACTACAGGGTTCTGGGGGCTGGGCTCAGGGGTCTCGGGGCACAGATAATTTTTTCATCAATCCTCCCAGTCACAGGACATGGGCTCTGGAGAAAAAGGTGCATTGGTGAGATGAATAGAAGACTCCGGTGACGGTGTTATTATGGGGGGTTTGGCTTCTTTGATCATGGTCCACACTTCAGAGAGAGTGGACTGTTGGGAAGGGATGGCCTCCACCTTACCTGAAAGGGGAAGAAGCTCTTCTCAACCTGAACAGCTGACCTTCTTGACAGGGCTTTAAACTAAGACCGCTGGGGGGCAGTCTATTAACAGTTCTAGCCCAGGTCATGTCAGCCGCATTACCAATAACTTGGGCAGCCCAAGGGAACCTGCTCTGATGACAGCCCAAGAAAAGGTCCCGCCTCACCCCATAGGGAAGCATGGGGCTTCTCATGGCAGACTCAACTGCCTATACACAAATGCCAGGAGCTTGGGAAACAAGCAAGAGGAACTGGCCCTTCTTTTATATGAAAATGACTATACCTTGTAGGGATAACAGAGACCTGGTGGGACTCTACCTATGACTGGTCTCTTGTTTTGGAGTTTTATACCTTATACAGGAGAGACCATCTTGGAAAGAGGACTGGGGGTGTTGCTCTTTTCATCAAGGATCAGTTCACTTCCCTGCAAATTGTGCTTTCTAACCAGGAAGGGCATCTTGAGACACTCTGGGTCAAAATACAGGGAGAACATGGGGAGGGTGACATACTTGTGGGAGTCTACTATAGACCTCCCCACCAAGAGGAAGAACTTGATCGAGAATTCATTCGGGAACTGGTTGAGGCCGCACGCTCTCAATGCACGATCATCATGGGGGACTTCAACTTCCCTGACATCTCTTGGGATGAGTGCACGGTCAAATCAGACAGGTCACACAGCTTTCTTGCTTGCACTGATGACCTCTACCTAACAGAGGAAGTCTATGGGCAGACTAGGGGAGAAGCATTGCTTGATCTGGTCCTGGCCAAAGGGGAGGACCTGGTGAGCAATCTGAGGATCAAGGGGAAGCTTGGTAATAGCGACCATGATTTGGTTACCTTCTCAGTTCACCAAAGAGGCAAATCCCTCAGTAAAACAGAAATCCTTAACTTTGGAAAGGCTGACTTTTGTAAACTCAGAGATTTGGTAAGTCGGGCAATTAGGGGCCGTACCCCCCTAGATAAGAGAGTACATGAGGAATGATCATCTCTCAAGAACATAATCCTTGAGGCACAGGGGAAAGCCATTCCACCCCACATGAAATGTAATCAATTGGTAAGGAAGCCCCCTTGGCTGAACAAGGAACTGTTGGACCTCATTAACCTCAAAAGAAAAGCCTACTCCAGTTGGAAAATGGGAAGCATCACTAAAGAGGACTACTCAGCACTCAGCCGCACCTGTAGGGAGCAGTCCAGAAAAGCCAAGGGACAAGCCAAACTCAGGCTAGCTTCAGGGATTAAAGACAACAAAATGCCATTCTTCAGATATGTGGGAAGTTGAAAAAAGAATAAAGATAGCATTGGGCCCCTGCAGGATCAAGCGGGGCAGCTGACATCCAACACCAAAGAAAAGGCCAATCTCCTAAACAACTTTTTTGCCCTCCCAAGGGGATCACACTGTCAGAAAGGACACAAACCAGCCTGGGAGTGGGTGGTGGGCCCAAAATAGAGTGGATCAGCTGAAGGAACACCTTGAGAATCTGGACATTCACAAGTCCACGGGCCCAGATGGAATGCACCCAAGAGTCTCGAAACAGCTGGCAGATATCATTGCATCCCCCTTGGCAAAGATATTTGAAAATTTGTGGTGCTTGGGTGAGGTCCCAGAAGACTGGAAAAGGGCCAACATGGTCCCTATCTTCAAGCAAGGGAGGAGGGATGACCCAGAGAATTATAGACCAATAAGTCTGAAGTCCATCCCTGGAAAAAGCCTAGAGAAAATTGTCAAGGGATCCATCAACACCAGACTATTGGAAGGCAAGCTTCTGAAGGCCAGCCAACACAGCTTTGAGACTGGCAGGTCTTGCCTGACCAACCTCATCTCCTTTTATGACCAGGTGACATGAGCCCTGGACAAGGGAGATGATGTGGCCGTCATATAACTAGATTTCAAGAAAGCCTTTGACATAGTTCCCCACAATGTCCTAAGCTGGGGAAATGCAGCCTTGATCATCTTATGGTCCGATGGCTAAGTAACTGGCTATGGGGTCGGACCCAAAGAGTACTAGTTGATGGGAGCAAATCAATGTGGCGCAGGGTGAGCAGTGGAGTCCCTCAGGGCCCTCAGGGTTAATATCTTTATTAACAATCTGGAGTCGGGAGTCAGATGCAAACTGGCAAAGTTCACGGATGACACCAAATTATGGGGGATGGCAGTCATACCACAGGACAGGCTGGGGATACAGGCTGAGTTGGACACCCTCTCAAGGTGAGCTGACTAAAACCGGATGGCCTTCAGTGTTGAAAAGTGTAAGGTGCTTCACCTCGATAGGAAGAACCCTCAACACACTTACAAGCTCGGCAGTGCTGCGCTTGCTAGCACCACAACCGAAAGATACTTGGAGGGCCTGATTGACCACAAGATGAATATGAGCCACCAATGTGATGCTGTGGCTGGCAAAGCAAACCAAACTCTGGCATGCATCTAGTGATGCATCTCAAGCAAAACCAGGGACATCATCTTCCCAATGTACTTTGTCTTGGTGAGGCTGCAGCTGGAGTACTATGTCAAGTTTTGGGCCCCCCACTTCAGGAGGGATGTGGAAAAGCTTGAGAGAGTCCAGAGGACAGTCACTTGTATGATCCAAGGCCTGGAGATCAGGCCATATGACAAGAGGCTGAGAGATTTGGGACTCTTCAGTCTGGAAAAGAGACGGCTCAGGGGTGAGTTGGTAGTTTTATAAGAGGGGTACATCAGGACCTGGGAGAACAGCTGTTCACCAGAGCTCCCCAAGATTACCAATAACTTGGGCAGCCCAAGGGAACCTGCTCTGATGACAGCCCAAGAAAAGGTCCCGCCTCACCCCATAGGGAAGCATGGGGCTTCTCATGGCAGACTCAACTGCCTATACACAAATGCCAGGAGCTTGGGAAACAAGCAAGAGGAACTGGCCCTTCTTTTATATGAAAATGACTATACCTTGTAGGGATAACAGAGACCTGGTGGGACTCTACCTATGACTGGTCTCTTGTTTTGGAGTTTTATACCTTATACAGGAGAGACCATCTTGGAAAGAGGACTGGGGGTGTTGCTCTTTTCATCAAGGATCAGTTCACTTCCCTGCAAATTGTGCTTTCTAACCAGGAAGGGCATCTTGAGACACTCTGGGTCAAAATACAGGGAGAACATGGGGAGGGTGACATACTTGTGGGAGTCTACTATAGACCTCCCCACCAAGAGGAAGAACTTGATCGAGAATTCATTCGGGAACTGGTTGAGGCCGCACGCTCTCAATGCACGATCATCATGGGGGACTTCAACTTCCCTGACATCTCTTGGGATGAGTGCACGGTCAAATCAGACAGGTCACACAGCTTTCTTGCTTGCACTGATGACCTCTACCTAACAGAGGAAGTCTATGGGCAGACTAGGGGAGAAGCATTGCTTGATCTGGTCCTGGCCAAAGGGGAGGACCTGGTGAGCAATCTGAGGATCAAGGGGAAGCTTGGTAATAGCGACCATGATTTGGTTACCTTCTCAGTTCACCAAAGAGGCAAATCCCTCAGTAAAACAGAAATCCTTAACTTTGGAAAGGCTGACTTTTGTAAACTCAGAGATTTGGTAAGTCGGGCAATTAGGGGCCGTACCCCCCTAGATAAGAGAGTACATGAGGAATGATCATCTCTCAAGAACATAATCCTTGAGGCACAGGGGAAAGCCATTCCACCCCACATGAAATGTAATCAATTGGTAAGGAAGCCCCCTTGGCTGAACAAGGAACTGTTGGACCTCATTAACCTCAAAAGAAAAGCCTACTCCAGTTGGAAAATGGGAAGCATCACTAAAGAGGACTACTCAGCACTCAGCCGCACCTGTAGGGAGCAGTCCAGAAAAGCCAAGGGACAAGCCAAACTCAGGCTAGCTTCAGGGATTAAAGACAACAAAATGCCATTCTTCAGATATGTGGGAAGTTGAAAAAAGAATAAAGATAGCATTGGGCCCCTGCAGGATCAAGCGGGGCAGCTGACATCCAACACCAAAGAAAAGGCCAATCTCCTAAACAACTTTTTTGCCCTCCCAAGGGGATCACACTGTCAGAAAGGACACAAACCAGCCTGGGAGTGGGTGGTGGGCCCAAAATAGAGTGGATCAGCTGAAGGAACACCTTGAGAATCTGGACATTCACAAGTCCACGGGCCCAGATGGAATGCACCCAAGAGTCTCGAAACAGCTGGCAGATATCATTGCATCCCCCTTGGCAAAGATATTTGAAAATTTGTGGTGCTTGGGTGAGGTCCCAGAAGACTGGAAAAGGGCCAACATGGTCCCTATCTTCAAGCAAGGGAGGAGGGATGACCCAGAGAATTATAGACCAATAAGTCTGAAGTCCATCCCTGGAAAAAGCCTAGAGAAAATTGTCAAGGGATCCATCAACACCAGACTATTGGAAGGCAAGCTTCTGAAGGCCAGCCAACACAGCTTTGAGACTGGCAGGTCTTGCCTGACCAACCTCATCTCCTTTTATGACCAGGTGACATGAGCCCTGGACAAGGGAGATGATGTGGCCGTCATATAACTAGATTTCAAGAAAGCCTTTGACATAGTTCCCCACAATGTCCTAAGCTGGGGAAATGCAGCCTTGATCATCTTATGGTCCGATGGCTAAGTAACTGGCTATGGGGTCGGACCCAAAGAGTACTAGTTGATGGGAGCAAATCAATGTGGCGCAGGGTGAGCAGTGGAGTCCCTCAGGGCCCTCAGGGTTAATATCTTTATTAACAATCTGGAGTCGGGAGTCAGATGCAAACTGGCAAAGTTCACGGATGACACCAAATTATGGGGGATGGCAGTCATACCACAGGACAGGCTGGGGATACAGGCTGAGTTGGACACCCTCTCAAGGTGAGCTGACTAAAACCGGATGGCCTTCAGTGTTGAAAAGTGTAAGGTGCTTCACCTCGATAGGAAGAACCCTCAACACACTTACAAGCTCGGCAGTGCTGCGCTTGCTAGCACCACAACCGAAAGATACTTGGAGGGCCTGATTGACCACAAGATGAATATGAGCCACCAATGTGATGCTGTGGCTGGCAAAGCAAACCAAACTCTGGCATGCATCTAGTGATGCATCTCAAGCAAAACCAGGGACATCATCTTCCCAATGTACTTTGTCTTGGTGAGGCTGCAGCTGGAGTACTATGTCAAGTTTTGGGCCCCCCACTTCAGGAGGGATGTGGAAAAGCTTGAGAGAGTCCAGAGGACAGTCACTTGTATGATCCAAGGCCTGGAGATCAGGCCATATGACAAGAGGCTGAGAGATTTGGGACTCTTCAGTCTGGAAAAGAGACGGCTCAGGGGTGAGTTGGTAGTTTTATAAGAGGGGTACATCAGGACCTGGGAGAACAGCTGTTCACCAGAGCTCCCCAAGAGATAACAAGGTCTAACAGCCATAAACTCCAGAAAGGCTGATTCAGACTAGACATAACAAAAGAGTTCTTTACCGTGCGAGTGTCCAGGGTCTGGAACAGACTCCCACCAGAGGTGGTGCAAGCACCCACTCCGGACTCTTTAAAAAAATGTCTGGATATTTTTCTTGATGGGATCACTTGATCCCAGCTGACTTCCTGCCTATGGCAGGGGGGCTGGACTCGATCTCACAAGGTCCCTTCCAGCCCCTAATGTCTATGAATCTATGGGTCTATGAATCTATAGGAACAGCACCTCTTTATGCTGGGTCAGTAATTTGGAACAATGAAAACAGGTTGCTCTCAAAACTCGATACCAGAGGTTACATCAAGACCAACTCCATGTGGGGCAGACTGGGACGATTCTCATACAGTACAGACAAGATCAATATATCTCACAGGTAGGGACTTTACTACCAAGTCTCAGTGTTTTGCCTAGAAGGCAACCAGTAGGGACAGAATAGTTTGCATATCAGCTGTGACCATTGGTCCAACAAGTCTTACAGTACTAGGCAATATCATCTGATTCCTCATCAGGGGTAATTAACAAGCAAACAGCAGAATGCATCAGGGCAGGTGTTGAGTGTCAAACACAAAATAAACTTTCCTACATGGATTCGGCCAGCTGATCTGCGCATACTCTGGAAACTGAGAGTAATTGCTAGGGACATGACATCACTTTTTTGCTGTGTCCACAGGAGACAGGACAAGAAGTAATGGGCCTAGATTGCAAAAGGAAGACTTGGATTAGGTATTAGAAAGAAGTTTCTAATTTAGCACTAGAAAAGATGACCTAGGGAGGTTGCAGAACCTCTGGCATTGGAAATTTTAAGTTAGTTTGGAGAGAGATAAATCTGCCTCGAACAAGGAGTTAGAACAAAGACCTCCCAAGGTCTTTTTATAAGTCTATGACCGTAGCTTGTACAGCTGCACAATTATATTAATTTTCATAACATTACTTCTCCTGTTTCAACCTCATGTCATAGCATGTATCCCAGACAGGTTATATGCTGCTTATAGGGTAGCACTTCTTTCTATTGCTTCTAAATAAGCCAGCCACCGATTTAGTCAAAAATCCTTTTCTCTTCATATTCCAACACCTTCACAAAGGTGAATTGATCAGTTCTGACTCCGTCCTTTGTCACTATTGGTTGATTAGTAAAATGTAAGGGTTCATGGCCTCCAGCTGAGAAGCTCAAAACCCTTTGCTGTGACAGTGGACAAACATTGTACAGACTGAGTAGCTGACACACAAAGTGGGTCAGGTCTGGCCAGAGCTAGTCATTAAAAGCAGATCACCTGGCTGTCAATCCACATAAAATATTGTTGCTGACCCTTTTTAGGCAAAGGTTAAATACATTTATGACCTTTACCAACAATAGCTATGCAAATTTGGTTTATAACTGGCCATTGGATGGCATGTGGATAATGGTAATTTAATCTCATACTTCCAGGCATTAACAGGTCATAACCAAGGATTAGGAAGGATTTTTTCTCCTAAAATACAGCTCTGTACAACTGGAAGTATCAATTATTGGCTGTGGCTGGAAACAGGTTCCCTGAATCATGGGACAAGCAGACTGATATATTCTAGGAAATGTCACTTGAGAGGGATACTTAACAGCCAGCAGCTTGATTACAAAGGATTAAATATAATTACATCTGCCTGGGAAAATAAGTACAGAAATAGACATAGAGAATGAATGGCATTCTTAGCTGTCCAGTCTGCCCATTGACTGCTTCTCATGGGGTTGATAGGTGTGAAATATTGCAAAAAAGCAGTGACTTACACACAAATGCAGCTGGCTTTGTTATTCTACAGGCAATCCCAGTGATGCTAAAGGAGGATGGCTGAGTTTTGCAAGCCACTGATGTGCTGATGAGAGCTAGCAGGATCATAGAGATTTGTGGCATCATGTGAAAGCTTGCAGTGGTGTTAGGGTGGAAAGGCGATCACAAGAAAGACTGACCAATTCCTTTTTGCAGCAGCACCCCAACCAAAGTGCTTTCTAGGCAGGACATGACTGACTTCCTTTATTTATCAAAGTCACATTTCCTAGTCATCCTACAGCTAATTTAACCCCCTGTAAGCTGGGTTGCCTTGCCTGTGAGCTTCTTCAGGAGCTCCTCAGCCAGTCCACACAAATAAAACAGTCTTTAAACAAACTACACAAGCATAATAAACCCTATTCTCCTGTCCCAGACATTGGGAGGGGATCCTGTGACTGCCTCTAGCATAACCATCTGGTCCCTCCGTACAGCCAGCAATTCAGTCCACTGCTTGCCTCTGGCTCTGTTCCTTCACAGTTTGCTGCCCTGCTGCTCTTCTATGGGGGTTTTAAGCTCCCATTGACCCACTCCCATATCAGCATCATCCTCACACCTGCAGCTACTCAGCAGTGCTGGCTGCCTCCTCTTAAGGAAACAAGCCACTCTGTTACACCTACTCAGAGCCATCACTCTGTCTTTGTGCCCAAGCAGGACCTAATTCTTCTTGCAAGATCACTTTAAATTCAGAAATAACTCAGTTGAAGTTAACGGAATGATGTTAGGATGAGCTCGGGATTGGGCTTACAGGCTGGGTGACTGGGGATAAGGGGTGACTTCAAAGGGGCAGTTTTGAGGTTTTCCTCAAGGTTTGTCCTTAGAACAGAAAAAATTATTATAGTTACAATCATGCTTTGCCATCCTGAAACATCTATCCAAAACACCTATCAAAAGGTGTCACCAAGTATTTTCAACCCCAGTTTACTGATGGGGAAACTGAGGCATTGTTCAGGTCAAACCAAGTTACCACTTTTTCTACCCACATATTCTCCCCAAAAAGGAAAACTTAACAAAATCACTTTATTCAACACAAAATGCTTTCTTCATCTGGAAATGAAACACTTGGTTCTGGGCCGCTGTTCAGAAAAGCAAAATAAAGAAAGAGGAAAATTTTCACCAAGGAGATGTTACTCCAGGGTTAAAGTACTCACTTGGGATGTTGCTTTAGCATCCTGATCTATCTGATGGTTCCAGACTTTCTTTGCTGGACTTTATCTATGTAACAACTTCCTTTCTATTGTATCAGATGTCAGAGGTGATGCAGGTACAGGCTAGTTAGGTTGTTTTTCTGCTAAAATGAATGGAGAAATTTTTGCTGAGAAATCAAGTGCCTGCTCATACCCTGGATGGAGGTATTAGTGGTCATTGACCCATACAGGGAAATACAACATCTGGTACCTTTTCAAAACTTACCCGCACTGAGAGAAGTGCTGGATTCCTGAAGTGACTGGCTAGATAGAACCTCAGTTCTTGCTAGGGAGAAGGATGCACTGTGCACACTCTCATGACAGTCATGTTAGTCTACCTGTACATGGCTGTCTTTCCATGCTTCATAGAGAGTGTTGATGGTCTCCAAGTTATGCCACGCACCCCACTGGGGAGCATGTACTCCAAATGGACATGCATGGTAGGATGCTATAGATGCATTCGATAGATGTGTCCCCTCCTCTAGTGGGGACTAGGCCACAAACAGGTTGATGAGCCTGTGAATGAAGCTGGGTCTTTTAAGTTCAAGTAGCAGAGTTTCCCAGTGCAAGAACTGGAGATCCCAGACTCAAGCCCTGTTGCCAACAACCCACTCAGGGGTGCAGTGTTACAAGCATGTGGTATAAAAGCATATAAATAGTGCCTGTAATATATGCTATATATATGTAATATATCAGGGGTGGGCAATTATTTGGGCCCATAGGCCACCCACAGAGTTTTGGTGAGCTGTCGTGGGCCAGGTCAGCACTCCCTTCCCTGTGCAGCAACTCACTAAAACTCTTTAAGAGGCTCCCATCTGCTTGGCACTGGCCACTTCTCAGCTGCGGCCATGGAGACCCCAGAATTGTAGGGTTGTGACGGCATGGGGCTGGGGCCCACGGCAGAGCCGTGAATTGCTTCCCACATAACACTGCCTGCAAAACTGGCAGCCATTGCAGGGGTGTGTGGGCAGCAGATCATGTCTCTGCTCTACACTCAGCCAGAATAGGGCCAGGGCTAGGATCTGGGGGAGCTGCATCTAGAATTGGGATGAGCAAGCAGGTAGGAGGGCAGGGCTGGGGTTCATATTGCACGATGTTGATCGCAGCCCCAGCCCTGCCTACCCACCTGCCTGTCCTGCTCCCTCAGATCCCAGCCCCAGCCCAGTCCCAGTTGAGCACAGAGCAGAGCCACGATCCACCAGCCACACGCCCCTGTGACAGGCTCTGGTTCTGTGGTCAGGGGCATGCTGGGAGTGGATCATGGCTCTGCCCTGGGCCCCAGCCTGAACCATTTCTGCAGCTACAGCGCACCCCAATCTTGCTCTCTTTCTTTCTCTCCTCCTGCCTGACCCATCCCCACAGCTATTGCATGCCCCATCCACAATGCCCAGGCCCTTTCTGCAGTTTACACTAACTCAGTGTTCCAGACGTAGCACAAGGCAGGCACTGGCATCAACTGTGAATGCTGCTAGCAAGTTTCCAGTGGGGATCACAGTGACTTCCTGAGACTGCAGTTGAAGCACTGATGCAGCAACCTCGGCTGTGGAGCCAGGCAGACATCCCGATCCTCACCTGGAACCTGCCATCCATGACCACAGCTGATGCCAATGCCCACCCAGCAGTGCTTCCGGCATGCAGGGCAGGAGCTGGTGTAAGCTATGGAAGGGGCTGGGACATTCCTGGCATCACCCAGTAGATGGAGCTGCCAGTCTCCATGGGCTGGATCCCATAAGTTTGTGACCACCTATCTGTGGGCTGGATACAATCAGTTGATGGGCCAAATCTGGCCCATAAGCCATGTTTTGCCCACCCCTGTAATGTATGCTATATATGTAACAATTATCATATATGAAATGTATGCTAGGTTCACCCCTGTTAATGCTGGGAGGTCTAAATGACTCAACTCTGAAACTCTTCCTGGTATCCCATGTCCCAGGGGCATTGACCCGGTAGAATGGTCATTTTGCAAAAAACATCATCCTCATTGTGCTGGGGAGAAAGCAGTTTCAAAGAGGAGTTCAAAAGGAAAGAAAAATTAAAATTTGTGCCCAAAAACGAACCCTGCATGTGCAAAGAGCAGTTTTTCTGTTTGTTTTGTTCCTTATAAATATTGCAGAGGGGCTGCAGAGAAGGACCTCAGAGTTACAGTGGGCCATGAACTGAATATGAACCAACAGTGTGCTCTTGTTGCAAAAAAAAGTCCAACAAATAGCATATTGGGCTGTATTAGCAGGAGTGTCACTTGCAAATCAAGGAAAGTGATTCTTCTGCTCTATTCAGCACTTGTGGGGCCTCACCTGGAGTACTGTGTCCAGCTTTGGGCTGCAGACTTCAAGAGGATATGGACTGTTTGGAAAAAGTCCAGCACAAAGCAACAAAAATGATTAGGGGCCTGGGAGGCAAGGTTTATGAGGAAAGGCTGAAAGAACTAGGGTCATCGAGTCTGGAGAAGAGAAGACTGAGGGGAGGATTTGATAACAGTCTTCAAATACCTGAAGAGTGATTACCAGGGATCTACCCAAATCAAGGAAACAGGTAGCTGATTTCATAAACACATCATGGGGCTGTCCACCATTTTCACAGGATTATGGCAATGCCTGCCTCCCCCCCCCACCACATGCCTCTGACTGGCTGAAGGGCCCCAGCAATCCCACCCTTCCCCACAAATTGGCAGATAGTTGGAAACTATGGATTAATTATCTTGATTAAGCAATTGTTTAATGAAATGTCTTATCAAATTTAAGCTGTACATAACATGAATTGTAACTAATACTATGACTATACTTTATTAAAGGACATTGTAAAAAGGAGTTTACTCTATCCTAACCTTGACACTCCTGTTAAATGCAGCATCCAATGGCAGTTGTTGCTGATGTTCTCCATCTCTCTGGTCCCCACTTTGACTGGTGAGGTACTCCCTGTACCTGAGCTTACAGCCTGGACAGTGATTGAAGACTTTCTTGAAGGAGGACACTGATAGCTAGGAAATGATATTTAGAGATTTGCTTTTAGGAACTGACTTGTAGGTAGAATAGATATTTAATTAGAACAATGGTCCAGAGGAACAGGAAAGGTTAATTGGTTTCTAAAAGCCTGTTTGTGACAAAGTTTCACAACCTTCAAGGCAGACACCATGCCTGAGGCTAATGGACAAACAGGCTGGGAAATTTGCACAGTGTTCCCTGAAAACCCATAACAAAGATAAGGGACTCTGCAGCATTGGCACTAGGGCACAGAGACCAGCTGCAGAGCCCCTGGGATTTCCAGTTTTGGTGGATGGACCAAATTAGGAGGCCAGGGTTGCCCAAATTAAGATACTGGTAAATGACCAAATTAAGATGTATGCATGTGATGCGTTTGTTGGAATAAAGGAATATGTTGGCAGGACAGAACATGGACAATGTGACAAACCACAGGGAAACCAATCAACAGTACCCAAAAATGAAGAGTCATCAGAGGAAAAAGAATACAAAAGGAGGGATTTTAGAGCAACAAAGGGTTTCTAAGGGGAGAATCTGAGGCCACCATGGGCAGAGGGCACACCACCAGCCCATCTCCCCCACCTGGGGTGCAGTGGTGGCATTGGCCCTTGACCTCCAAGACTGCTGACATTCAAACAACCACAGGGTAGCATTTGTGTACTGGCCAGGTGTACTTTTCTCCCTGTAACAGCCTTAGGAACCAGTAGATAAGTAGAAATGTGGGGGTTATTTTGTTTGCTTTGCCTGCATTCCTCTTATCTGCTCTTCCTTTATATCAATAACATTTACCTATTGTTGAATGAAAGAAGTTGTAGTCAGTCTGAGGGTTTGGGTTTACCTGGGTAAGATATCTGGGTCATAAATCCAGTGCTAATAGACACCAGGCTATCCACATCAGGGAACTGCATGCACCAGATGTCACGTACTAAAGACAGAACTTGTGCATTGCAGGTGACATGAAATGCATTAGGCAGCATTCCTTGCAGCACATCAGAGAAAGCCTTGCACATTGTCAGACAGCAATGCTGAGATCTTGTTAAATTTTAAGCCGTAGTTGACAATTGCCTTCAGCCTGAGAAACAGTAGAAAATTGACAGACTTGAGGTGGACTGGCTCTGCTTGAAAAACAAACAGGTCTCAGTTTGTCCAGCTTCCAGGTACAAATAAAATGTGCAGCACGTAGTTATCTTGAGGGTCAGTGGCTTTATCAGCCACAATGGAGAAGGATTCACACTTTGCCAATGCAGCCTTTGTGAACACTATATGTGAAGCAATCACTGTAGGGAGATAGTCTTTGCGTAGCTTGTTCACACACAGAAAACTGCCAGCATTTGTCATGTTTTGGTTCAGGTAGTCCCTTCACTTACGGTGATCAAGTTTCTCCAGCAGGATGTTCACCACCATGAAAGCCTCCATGAGGGAAAATGCTACTGCTTGACTTGCCAAGCTGTTTTCCATGGTCCTTTTAAAGAGTGAGGACATGGTCACATGTTTCTTGCTCTGACCTCCAGCATCTGCAGCAGTCTTTTGCTTCATATGCACCTCCAACTCTGTGTTGATCTATACTGATTTTCTTTGACCTCTCCAGAGTCACACTGCAGGCAGTACAGAACAGTCTGCCTCCATCTGCATGGAAGGTCCCTGCAGGATACTTCCTTACATGGTCCAGAGCTGAAACATATTTGGCCTTCTTGGTGGATTTCTTCTCAGCATTCATCCCTGCCTAATCCTCCTCAAGCTGCAGCATGCTGTAGCAGCACACCTGTGGCTGCTTCAAAGATGGTGCAAAAACCCTCTAACTTCCTTTACTGGCCCCAGAGTAGGTCCTGTACTGAGCTTACATCTCAGGCTCAGCCTTTCATTTGCTTCCTCTCCCTGACCCTTGCCCGCTTCTCCTCCCCCATACTTCAAACTGTAGGGCTTCCTGCACTTTTGTCTGCTTGATAGTATTTTTTTCCTGCAGCAAGCCCACCAAAATCACAGAACCCATGATTTTTCATGGAAAACAACTTATTTCAGTAAGTCCTTAGTGATTACAGAAAGGATGGAGATGGGCTTTTCTCTATGGCTTAAGTATCAAGACTAAGAGCAATGGCTTCTATGACAATAACATCTGTGGGACATGAGGCATGGTGTAGGGGTGGTATGGAGCTGTACAGTTAGCCCTTAAGTCAGGAGTTCCACACCTCCAGGTGTTCTTTGAAATGAAGAACAGATCTGGGAAGCCCTGGGGCAGCCTCCCCTTTGAGAACCAGAAGGACCATCAAGACATGGTAGGAAAGTGAACGGGAGACTGTTCCCAGAGTGAATCGGAATAAGAGGGACTCCAGAGTGTCTCCAGGGGCTTTCAGCTACTGTGGGGATGGTGCTCTGTTACAGCGCAGCATAAATAAGACCTTAACCCGCTTGTGCCTCAAGCTCGTTTCTATAAAATGGAATCGAGTATACATACACTGGACGGCTGTGAGGGAATAAAGAGAACAAGGTAATCAGATCCTTTAGTGATGAGGCCACACAAATTCTTGAGGAGAGATTTCTCATGTGAAAATTGAGGAAACCGAAACTCTAGGGCCATTTTTATATGCATAAGAATTAGGGCTGTGTGAAGCTTCAGGTGCTGATTCAATTTGCAGGAGATTTGGCCCAATTTGGTGGCCAAATCTCCAAATCTGAATCAAACCAGGGGACCAATAAAAAGGTCTGAATTGATCTGAAGCTCTCTGAATCTTTGGAAAAGATTCAGAGAGCTTCGATAATTCAGGCAGTCCCTGCCTGCTGCAGGAGGGAGCTGGAGCCAAAATCATGCCAGTAAGTAGGGCGTGGGGGAGGGGGACCTG
>NW_005842478.1:805921-814290 GCF_000455745.1 Alligator sinensis
CATCTCCACTTACCAGGTGCTGCCTAGCAGGGGGGGTGATCCTCACTGCCCCTCCACTGCCCCATGCCATGTGGGGGACTGCCACGAGCCCCTCTACCCCCTCCCTGCTTCCCCTGTGCTTCCCATGGCTGCCCTGCCCACCCCAGCTCTGGCCCTTTAAAAAAAGAACCTGAAAAAACCCCTGGACTCCCCAGCTCCTGCAGTTTTGGGGGGCTCATGGAAGAGCCCCCCATGTGGTGTGGGCCTGTGGGGAGCAATGGCCATTTCTCCCCTCACCAGACACAAGCCGGTGATCCCAGGGTTTTTTGTTGAGCCAGAGCTGGGATGGGAAGGGCAGCCAAGGGGGGGCTGGAACAGCTGGGGGGGAGGTCTGCATGAGCCCCCTACACAGCGAAGGGCAGTGGGGGGCAGCGGGGATTGCCTCCTGCCTGGCAGCACCCAGTGAGTTGGGGCTTTTTTTTCCAAAGTGCCAGGAGCTGGGGCAGGTGGGGCAGCCATTGCCGGGGCTGGGAGAGCAGGCAGGGGATGTGCCTGGGTGATTTAGAGATTCAGCAGCAGCTGAATCTCTGAATCAGGTTCAGCCGAATCGATTCAAGACAGTGATTTTAATCACTGAATCAAATCTCTGTCCCCCGACTTGACCGAATTTGAATCCGAAGCGAATACTAGCCATTTCACGTAGGCCTAATAAACATCATGGGAAAGTAGGGCTGGAAGGGACCTTGGGAGGTCATCTACTCCAACCCCTTGCTTGAGGCAGGATCATCCCTATTCAAACCATCCTGTAGAAGTATTTGTTGAATCTATTCCTAAAGCTACCAACAACGCTGTTCACAACTACAAGGTGTCCTGCTCTCAGAATACCACAAGAACACCCTAATGTGCCACAAGGTAAAACAGTGGGCAAGGGTATCATAGAATCATAGAGACTTAGGGTTGGAAGGGACCTCAGGAGATCATCTAGTCCAACCCCCTACCCAAAGCAAAACCATCCCCAGCTAGATCATTCCAGCCAGGGTTTTGTTGAGATGGGCCTTAAAAACCTCCAAGGACCGAGATTCCACCACCTCTCTAGGTAACTTGTTCCAGTGCTTTATCACTCCTCTAGTAAGAGAGTTTTTCCTAACATTCAACCTGTGACCGCTGGGCCTCAAACATCCGGTTATGTGCGGCCTTGGTCCGAGTGGCCAATGGTGGTTGCCCCACAATTTCCAGTATGCCGTTGAGTAGGTGTTTACTCCCAGAGTGGCCTTCCCCAATCTCGCCTGCCACAACTTTGAATGTTACCTCAGTGGTGGGGTGACTACTCAGGGTCCCTCTGCAGTGTGGGGTCTGTCCGGCAGTTGCCTACGGGGCTCCACCTCCCCTATATCCTGACCTTATGCCACACCTCAATGGGTCACTGGGTCTTCCTGGCCACACTTCTGCTCTTGTTGCCTTTCGAGTTGCAGCAGCCTTGCTAGCCCCTCCCATCCAGGGCACAGGTTCCCGAGGCTGATTAGCTTGGTTAGCCTAGGGTTACTTGCGATCAGTAATCCCAGCCTCAAAACCTACTCCCTCCAGGGTATGACGCCTGATTGGTGCCTTAAACCAAAAAAGGCGAAGCCCATAAGAGCTCTGCCGCCGCTACCTCAGCCATGTTGCCTAATCCTACCCATCAACCCTTCCAAACGGAGGAAACACAAAGGAAAACACAAAATAATACTCTACTATGTTGTGAGGGGTCTGTGCAGCCCCTTCCTTGACCCCTACGCCAGGGTGCCAGGTGCCTTACTCCCTAAGACCTATCCAGGGGATGACCCCTACACAGGGCCGGGTACCTGTGGCCTCTTGCTCAGGTCATCTCTCCCATGTTATCCGGCTCTCCCTGGGATATGGCACTGCTCCTCTTCTCTTTCTTCAGTGGCGTCACTCTTTGGGTGCCTCGCAGCCCCTCTGTGTACGCCTGGTTGCTCCTTACATCCAGGGGTGGCACCCCGTCTCTGGTTACCTTACTTCATAGCCCTTCACGCTGCTCCTGCCTGGAACCTCTTGAAGGGGAAGTCTCCTCCACCTCCCAAGTGTCCCCGATGCTCCCACCTGATATGGTGTCAATCATCACATCCTCCTCTCCGCTCTTTTCACTGCTGCTGCCTTTGCCAACTGCAGGATCTTCTTCTGGCTTGTCCTTCACTCTGACGAGCCGTTTCCCACCGCTGCTGCCATGGTCAGCGTCAGGAGCCTCCTCTGGCTCTTCATCTGCCCCGACGAGCTGTCCTCCTGCCTCCCTGGGAGACTCCCGAGAGGCACCCTGTGGTGGTGCCCTCCTTGGGTCTGCTCTCCCTCCTTCCTTGTCTTCACTGGAGGTTTGTTTTATTCCCGCTGGCCAGTCATTGCCGGTGACGTCACCGGCCAGCTTCAGCTGTATGAAGGCGCGGCTGATGAGCCACGTGGGTTTCCTTCCCAGTTCCAGCTGCGCCACGGTTCCTGCTGCAGGTAAGTGTTTTTTTGTTCTATTTTTATGTTTATTTTCTTTTCCTTGTGTGGATTTTGTTCCCAGGGTTCCCCCTTTTTAGTTCGGGGTCCTTCCTCCCGCTCCCCCCCGGGACACAATCTAAACTTCCTTTGCTGCAACCTGAGACCATTGCTCATTGTTTTGTCATCTGCCACCACTGAGAATACTCCAGCTCCATCCTCTTTGGAACCACTCTTCAGGTAAGTAAACACTGCCATCAAATCCCCTCTCAGTCTTCTCTTCTGCAGACTAAATAAGCCCAGTTCCCTCAGCCTCTCCTCAGAAGTCATGTGCCCCAGCCCTTATAACTATTTTTCTTGCCCTCCGCTGGATTCTTTCCAACTTTTCCACATCCTTTCTGTAGCAGGGGCCCAAAACTGGTCACAGTACTCCAGATGTGGTCTCACCAGTGCAGACTAGAGGGGAATAATTACTTTCTTCAAACTGCTGGTAACACTCCTACTAATCTAGCCCAGTATGCTGTTAGCCTTCTTGGCAACAAGGGCACACTGTTTACTCATATCCAGCTTATTGTCCACTGTAACCCCCAGGTCCTTTTCTGCAGAGCTGCTGCTTAGCTAGTTGGTCCCGAGCCTGTAGCAGTGCATAGGATTCTTCCATCCTAAATGCAGGACTTTGCACTTGCCCTCATGAGATTTCTTTTGACGCAGTCCTCCAATTTGCCTAGACCACTCTGAATCCTAGCCCTACCCTCCAGAATATCTACTACTGTACCCAGCTTGGTGTCATCCATAAACTCGCTGAGGGTGCACTCCATCCCATCTTCTAGATCACTAATAAAGATATTGAACAAAACTGGCCCCAGAACCAATCCCTGGGACACTCCACTTGATAACAGCTGCCAACTAAACATTGAGCCATTGATCACTACCCATTGAGCCCAACGATCCAGCCAACTTTCTATCCACCTTACAGTTCATTCATCCAAGCCATACTTTCTTAACTTGAATGCAAGAATGCTGTTGGACAGCATATAAAAAACCTTGCTAAAGTCAAGGTATATCATGTTTACTGCTTTCCCCACATGCACAGAACCAGTCATCTCATCATAGAAGGCAATCAGATTGGTCAGGCATGATTTGCCCTTGGTAAATCCATGCTGACTGTTCCTGATCACTTTCTTCTTCAAAAAAGGTGCTTAGAAATAGATTCCTTGAGGATCCACTCCATTATTTTTCTGAGGACTGAGGTGAGGCTGACCAGTCTGTAGTTCCCTGGATCCTCCTTCTTTCCTTTCTTAAAGATAGGCACTATATATTTGCCCTTTTCCACTTGTCTGGGACCTCCCCAATCGCCACAAGTTTTCAAAGATAATGGCCAGTGGCTCTGCAATCACATCAACACTATGTATGGTACTGTCAATGACCCACTGCAAGAGTTATTAAAATACATGTGAGAGATCCAAGGAAGAGAACCACAAAAAAAGAAGCAAACTAGCACTTTACAGGAACTGGAATGAAAATGTCTATACATTTCCTCTTCATGCTCAAACTAAGCTCAGGTTAACTCGAAAGGTCTGTGAGACTTGAGCAATTCCTGGACCAGGCTTCCAGAAGCCAAACCAAGGGGTTTTATATATGGTTCTATGTTCTGTTGTGAACATTTTGAGCAGACATTTGGGATGGCAGAGACACTTTCAGCTTTATCCTCCAGGGTTCTGATGATGATTCCACTTACCCTGCTGTAAATCAGGAGCAACTCCATTAAGTTAGAGCTAAAAACCAGTGTAAGTGAGATCAGAATCTGACCCAAAATCACCAATGTTCTGCACGTAGTGTTGTCAATAACAACCCTGCAAAGCAAATGGCAACACCACTGTCCTGACATGGTAACTTTCCACACACACTTTACATTGGTGTAAATGATTACACAAGGGCAAACATGGACTAATCCGCTGATGTGGTCAGCGGACTTGTGCTTTATGTATGTTTTATTTAATTAGTCTACAAGGCACATATCTACCCTGCCTTCTTCCAGCAGACTTCTCTTCAGAGTCTAGCCCAGAGGCTCTGTGCACAGCTAGGTAGCTTTGTATTAGCCATGGGGTTTTTCCTCTAGCAGACATACTAGTTGAAAAAGTTGAATGGCCTCAGAGGCCCTCTTGGAAATTATCAGTTACTGCTGGGCACTGAGACCGCAGGCAAGAAGTGAAAGGCCAGCTATTTTCTCAGCATAACAACAAAGTCTGGAATACAGGGCAGGGCCTCAGTCATCTCTACCCCTACAGTGCTGAACTGTGGGACACAATGCAGATCCCATGTACAATACCTTGCTGGGGTTCCCACCCCCATTAGTTTAAAATCAGGAAGAACACTGGGCAAGGTGGTAATGTGTTTGGAGAGGCATGAGCTTTCATAGGTGACAGCCTGCTTCATCAGATACTACAAACAAAATGGGCTGTCGCCTATGCAAGCTTATGACTCTCTAAAATGTGTTAGTTTTAAGGTGTTATCTTGCCCTGCCTTTAACCAAACTCCAGGCAGGTAAAGTCCTTAATAACTGGCTTTGTTTTGCCCTCAACATATACAGCAGAGAGTTAGCTACTCTCTGTTGGCTTCATCAATCTAAACCAGGGGCAGGCAAAATACAGATTGCAGGCCAGATTCAGCCTGCCAGGCCATTCTATCTGGTTTGCAGGGCCCCTCTAAAATTTAGACAAATATTACCTGCTGGTGGCTGCCTGTCTGAAAGCTGATGAGGTGCTGGTGGCATGAGCCACCAGCTGCAGCAGCAAGCAGCTCAGGCTCTGGTTTCAATGCCACCAACTCAGTCCGCCTCACCCACAACCCCCAGAAGCTTCTGGATAGCAGAGGCTTCTGGCCCTGGTGACCCTCTGGCTGTTCCCCAGCCCTCTGTTGTCTAAGAGCAGAAATTTAGATAAGAACTAGCCTGGGTGGGGGAAGGAGTGAACCGCCAGTGATCGCCCCTCTCTGTGGGGCTAGTGGGACTCTGGTTCTGTGTCAGGCTAGAGTCCTCCTGGCACAGAGTGCCAGGAGCACCACGTGGAGGCATGGAGCTGGCCCAGCTTGATGGCACAGGACTTCTCATGGTTCTGGCACTCTAGTGTGCCACTGGACTGGGCCAGGCCAGCTCCATGCTGTGCCATGTAGGTCCCAGCCTGCAAACTGCGTGCTACTGGGAGGGGATGGGCCAGAATGGGCTAGCTCCATGCCATGCCATGTGGGTCTTGACCATGTAGTGGAGAATTGCGTGCTGCCGGGATGGGATGGGCCTGGCTGAGGTGGCTCCATGCCATGCCATGCAGGTCCCAGCCTTGAAACCAGGAGCTGCACAGTGCAGCACGGAGCCAGCCTGGCTCACCCGATCCTCGCTAGGCAGCACACAGTTCCCCACTGCATGGCCGGGACCTACATGTTGTGGCATGGAGGGGATAGGCCGGGCTGAGCTGTCTCCGTGCTGCACTGTGCAGGTCCCAGCCTTGCAGCCGGAACCATGTTGTGCTGGGACAGGATGGGCTGGCCCTGTGCTGTGCCATATGGGTCCCAGCCTTGCAGCTGGAAACTGCTCACTGCAGCCAGGACAGCCCCCACACACACTCACACCCCCTACTATAACCATAACCCCACACCACTACATCTCATACTCTCGTGGAGAGCCAGAGGAAAAGCAAGGGCAACATTGGACCCCTGCTAAACCAGAAGGGAGAACTGATGACCAACGCCCAGGAAAAAGCCAATCTATTAAATGGGTACTTTGCGTCGGTCTTTCATCAGTCCCAAGGGACACCCCTGCCCATTACAGGACATGGAGGCCTGGGTGAGGGAGATTCCCTGCCCTCCATCAATGTTGACCTCGTGAAGGAACACCTTGAGAGGCTGGACACCTTCAAGTCAGCTGGCCCTGACAATCTACACCCCAGGGTACTCAAGGAGCTGGCTAGCATCATAGCCCAGCCCCTGGCATGGATCTTTGAGAACTTCTGGCACTCTGGTGTAGTGCCCGAAGACTGGAAGAAGGCCAATGCGGTGCCTATTTTCAAGAAAGGGAGGAAAGTGGATCCAGCTAACTACAGGCCCATCAGCCTGACCTCTATCCCAGGGAAGGTCTTAGAAAAGATTATTAAAGAGGTTCTTTACAAACTGTCTGCAGCAACATCCTGTGGGATAGCCAGCATGGGTTTGTTGCGGGTAGGTCTTGCTTGACCAATCTTATTTCCTTTTATAACCAGGTGACCTATCACCTGGACAAGGGAGAGGCGATTGATGTGTGATGGGCCACTAGGGGGCACTCCTGCGTTAAGCCACCCACCTCACTGCACCTGACCACCTTTCAGGCTCCGAGTGACTCCCTGGGGGTGCCTCACATCTGGCCAACTCCCTTCCTGGAGCACACACACTAGCCTGGGGGTTCCACTGCCCCCACCCAGGGATGGGCTTGATTCTGGCTCTGTGCACCCTGGGAAACACAGGCCTAGGAGCCCTTGTGGTACTTGATTCACTTCAAGAACTTGGGATGCTTCCCTCAGTCAGAAGCACAAGTAGCGGTCTCCCTTAGTCAGCCGAATCAAGGGGACCCCAAGGCATAATCTAGACCCACTCCCAATAAGTCTCCCACGCTTGGTACAAAGGAGAACTTTATTGGTTACAAGGGGTAGGGTTGGAATAGGGTACAGGGTATAGCAATATCAGAGAAATCCCATAGAGCAAACTCCCATGGCTGGGTAGCCTTTGATCTCGCATCTGAGTTACTGCAAGCTATATATCTAGTTAGATCTCAGGTAGCTTACTCACAAGTATCATCCAGAGGCAGGTGGAGATTCCCTCTGGAGGCAGGCAGTTCTTTGATCATGAGTTTTGAGAGAGGGACAAAGTTTCAGATGGTTCAGCTCTTCTCTCTCTCTGAGTCTTCCTCATGGCTGCTGCCCCCACCTCCTGGGCAGTCCTTAACTTATATAGCCCTTGTGACCTCATTTACCTGGTCCAATGGAGGCCAGCACCTGTTGGCTGTCAGCCAACCAATTTGAAATGCATCACTTGTTGCTGGGCAGACTGGCAGTCCCAGGTAGCCCAAGCCCCTCACCCAGGTATGTAATGCCAGTCACGTAGGCAGAGGGAGCAAGTTTTCCCCCTCCCTCAGGAATGTATTCATCTCAGGTTACCTAAAGAGAGAGGTTAAGGTGTGTACCCTCTGTAGGGCCCGGCTTAACCAAACTGTCAGAGAGCAGAGTTTGTGGGGAGAAACAGAGGTGGTCTTTTCTGCCACTGATGTCATATATTTTTACTTCAAAAAAGCCTTTGATCTGGTATCCCACGATCACTTGTTGGCAAAACTGACCAACTGCGGCCTCGGGTCCACCACAATCCGCTGGCTGGGGAACAAGTTCCGTGGTCAGACCCAGAAGATAGTGGTTGATGGAAGTCAATCATCATGGTGCCCTGTGACCAGTGGGGTCCCCCAAGGCTCTGTCCTTGGACTTCTATTGTTCAACAACTTCATTAATGATGTGGACATTGGAGTCAGAAGCAGACTAGCCAAGTTCGCCGATGATACCAAACTCTGGGGTAAAGCATCCACACCTAAGGACAGATGGATGATCTAGGCTGACCTTGACAGGCTCAGGAAATGGGCAGATGAGAACCTGATGGTGTTTAACACTGAAAAATACAAGGTTCTCCACCTTGGGAAGAAAAACCTGCAGCATGCTTATAGGCTTGGCAGTGCTACACTGGTTAGCACTACAGACAAAAGGAACTTGGGGGTCATGACTGACCACAAGATGAATGAGAGCCTTCAATGTGATGCTGCGACTAGTAAAGTGAGCAAAACGCTGGCTTGCATCCATAGATGCTTCACAAGCAAATCCCAGGACGTCATTCTCCCATTGTATTCTCCC
>NW_005842478.1:814458-825710 GCF_000455745.1 Alligator sinensis
CCCACACACACACTCCCCAACCACATGTATACCTCCTTATCCCCCCACACACAATATACAAGAGTAAGACTGTATTTTGTAGCTATTATGCAATTGCCTCTAGTACACGACACACACATAAATATTTTTAAATAAAATTAAAATAAGTTATAGTTATAGTAGATGTTTGATTTTTTTGCATATGATTATGATTTTGTAGATTTTTTTTTCCAGTTTCAAGATGGCACCCCCCTTGCCCAAAAGGAGTACTTCTGGGGCAAGGGAAGGGATGTCCAATGGCAAAGGTCAGAGGTTGGGGAAGCACTTCCAGTCCCATGATGGTGACCAGGGGGTGGGGCACCTGTCAAGGGGCGGGGTTACCCTTGCAACTCTCTACAGCTCACCAAAACTTGTAAAGCAGCCCTCCAGCCAAAATAATTACCCACCTCTGATCTCAACTCTATACATAGCACTAGTCCTTCATTGTTGTTCAACATCTGTTTCCTGAGATCGTTTTTTAGGTAGTCCCAAATGAATGCTGGTTGCACTGCCATGCAGAATCATAGAATAGGGCTGGAAGGGACTTCCAGAGATTATCTAGTGCAAACCACTGCCTGAGGCAGGATCATCCCTATTGAAACCATCCTATACAATCCATAATCTAAACTCCACATAAGACTTCCATCAACCCCAACACAACACAGACCTAGCACCCTAACCTGCCACAGGTAAAGCAAGGGAACCACGGCAGCCAATATCCTGGTTCTATGAAATGTTATCAATATATGCACAAGAGATCCCGGGTAGAGGGACATCATCCCTCCCCCCGCCAGAAAGGAAGGCAAAAACCTCCAAGTCTATACCAATCTGACCATAGGGCATAGGCACCAACTTTTATTTTTGCCAGGGGGGGCCTAAGATGATGGACATGTGGAAATTTTTATGCACTTCAGGTGACAGGCCTCTTCCTGAAGGGGGCCAGGGCCTTTGGGTCCCACATACTTGGCACCTCTGCCATGAGCTAAAATTGCTTCCTGACCCCTGCACTAGTTATGTTATTGTGTTGTTGTTGCCATGATGATCCAAGGAATATGCAAAAAGCCAGCTCTGGAAGGTGAGGGAACATGTTATTTTGGACCAATTTTGGAGGTGAGAGAGAAGTATATAAGGTTCAGGGCACAAAATGCCCTTCTTCATGTCTGGGAAAGAAGCCTCAGCTTCTTTTCCAACACTTTGCCTGGCTCTGTCCAGGGCTGAGGAAAAGCATTTTATACCTGGAAGCTTGTTTGACATCTCTCCCAAGTATAAAGTTCATATTCCCTTACCTCACAAACCTTACTTCTCATACCCTGCACTATAAATGAGATGATCTTTCCTGCATCCAGTTCCTCTGATCCTGCATTTCCTTCTTCCATTATTGCTGTTGAGTTTGTAGAGAAGAAGAGATCACACTACTCTGTGGATGGCATTGTTTTGTCCTCACCATCAAAGCCAGCCCAGATAGGATTTGTTTATGGAAACCTTGAAGGGACACTATGTTTATAAGTGATGTCTGTGGTAGCCAGGCAGTCAGACTGCACCTAACTGCTACTGGGGGAAGCAGAAAAGCAGTGGATACAGCCCTCAGATTCCGACCCAAACCCTTCAAGGATTAACATATATAGCTTCATAGCCACTTTCCAACTGCTCAGCACTGAAGTGCAGAGATCTCCTTCATACCATGCAGGGGACACAAAAGCCTTCTAGATATCCTCTCTTGCCCCATGGAGCACGTAGTATTTTGAACCATGTATCAGCATTGCTGGGAGTAGAACTAAGCTGACAGGGTTTCCACAAGCCAGGGCAAAGTTATCAGAGTTGGGTTTTGGAGCCCAAAGCAAGCCATGAGGACAGGCTCTCTAACTCCTGACTAAGGTCCCTAGAAGTCCTGGCTGATATAAGTTCCTAGTCCTTCTGCTTTTGGAGGGAACTGAAAATATGAGAAAAGTGCCTGAAGACAGGCCTGTGAGATACAGGAAGTGGCTATTCCAGTTTTAGGAAATGCCATTTTACAGCAGAGAGAGGCAGTGGAGGTGGATACCCACTGATGGCCTGAAAATCAACCTCCAGCTCCCTCACTCTTAGCTGCTGACTGCACCAGCGGCATCTGAGCTGAAGGCAGAAACAGCTCAATGGTGGAGGGGGGAGACACCCTGCTTCACACAAGACCAAGAGAAGGTCTTCTTGGGAGCAAACCCCAACTGGGACACATGCTCCATCTGTGATCTTTCACCTTTCTGCCTCAGTGTTCCCATTACTAAAATGGGGATAATAACCCCCTACAGAACAGGTTGAAAATTAGCATGTTTGGAAAATGCTATATTCAAACATACAAAGCTGTAGCAACATTACATCTTCCTTTGCTTGCTTACATGGATAAATGGGACCTTGGAAAAACCTAAAAACACTAGTGACTATTTATAGAAGCCAGCAGAAGCATCTAGGCTGGCTCTGTCTTACCTGCTGCAAATAATCATAGTCAGCTCAAAGATTACGTATCCCACACCCCACCCCACCTACATAGTGTAAAATCAGGCAGCAAAGCCAAAGAGGCACCAATCTGCCTGCTATCCATGCTATACAGACAGTTTACAAACAGTTGCAAATGGCTAATTACTGATAACAAGAGTGGCAGGCAGTCTGGCTGGTTGCTCACTGGCAGCCCAGCTTGTTGGCTTGAGCCTGGATGACTCAGGTCTCTTGGTGGGGGCATTTTCCTTCCCCACCAATCAGGAGAAGGCAGGAGGTAGGCTTGCCCTGCCCTGACACAAGGGCAAGATGAAGAAGAGGAACTAACCCCTTGGTCTTCCCAATTACTCAATTTTCAGTCTGGAGGTGGAGTCTCCAGAAAGGATAAAAGCCTGTGTGCCCAGTATGAGCGGGGGAGGGAGGGCAGGGGCTTTGACAAGAGATGGTGAAGAAGAGCTGGTGGAGCTGACCAGTGCAGTGGAGCAGTTGTCCCAGAAGTGCCCTGAAGATGCCACTGCCAAGGTGGAAGCAGTGAGTAGCTGCGTCCCAGGCCTGCTGCTGAGGGAGCTGTGATGTCAGTGCACAGAGCAGTGCATGGGGCCCAGAGGGAGCTGAAGGGATCCTGTGGCTACACGAGGCAGCAGCCCCACAGTGTACGGAGCGGTGCACAGGGCCTGGAAGGAGCTGAAGGGACCCTGTGGCTGCACAAGGCAGTGCAGGTCCCTGTCCCTGTGAGAAGCAGAAGCCCCCCAGAGGTGCACAGAACAGTTCATGGGGCCTGGAAAAGCGTCACAGTGCACAGAGTGGTGCATAGAGCCTGGATGGAGCTGAAGGGACCCCATGGCTGCACAAGACAGTGCATGTCCCCATCCCTGCAAGAGGCAGGAGCCCCCACAGCACACAGAGTGGTACATGGGGCCTGAGAAGGATAATAGGCCTGGGTAGCTGTACGAGGCAGCTTGGGCCTTCCTGCAGCAAGTGGAAGCAGGACGGAGTGCCATCCCAGGGAGCGGGTAAGCCATAGCAGCCAACCCCAGAGACAGAGACAGAGAGACAAGCCAAGCCCACCGGAGCTGTTGGGGAGTCATGAGTTACCCAGGTAGGGGATTGCAGTCCCAGGGCGGGGAAGATAGAGGGGTTTCCACAGGGGATGAGGGCCCCCGGCTTTGTGGTTACTGAATCATTCTAGTCAAGTGGACTAGTTGTGGGTGATGGTTTCTTTATGTGTTCCTTACTGGACCGAGGCGGAGGCGGACACAGCAGCAGCAAAACTAGCAGCGGGGGCAGCAACAGCTGATCCCCCAAAGGTAAGCGGGGCAGAGGGACCCGGTGCAGCTGAGCCAGATCCGGAGGGGAAGCCCCCCGGATCCCTTTTAGCTGAGCTGGTAGGAAGCTGCGCTCCCGAGCTGCACAAACAGGCACGCTCTGTAGGAGCGCACTGGCGTTTGCGCCGGCGTTCGCACCGGAGGGCAGGCAGGAAGGGCCAGGAGGGAGACTCCTGCAAGGGTAGGGCGAAGGCACCACACAAAACTCTAAGTAAACAGCAACTTATACAAGCAGTACCAGGTATGACTAGAAATAACGGCCACAAGCTGGCAGAGGGTAGATTCAGACTAGACATCAGGAGGCGCTACTTCACAGTCAGGGCAGCTAGGATCTGGAACCAACTTCCAAGCGCAGTGGTGCTGGCTCCTACCCTGCGGGTCTTTAAGAGGAGGTTAGACGAACACCTTGCCGGGGTTGTTTGACCCCAGTACTTTTTCCTGCTATGGCAGAGGGTCGGACTTGACGATCTGCTCAGGTCCCTTCTGACCTTACCAACTATGAAACTATGGTAACCTGTTTTGTCTTCTTGTATTATCTTTTTGGCACAATTGCTGTACCATTGTCTGTTTACTTAAGTAACGGTTTAAGATTGTCCCCATTCCTTATACTGTGGAGTAGTGATGACTCTGAAACTCATGCTAAGCTTGGGCCTACTCACAAAAGTTAAAATACAGAATAATAATGCTAACTGCATATTGCAAGAGGATGCGAGTTCATGGCTAGGCCATCTGAGAAGGAATAATGAAGCATCTCTTCTAGCTTATCTTGCTATATTCAGGATGATTTCAAGCAGACTCTTAGTTGTCTGGTGTGTAAACATATGAAATGTCTATCCTTGATTAATTAGTATGGTAAATATTTCTTTTGCAACTAACTTGTTGTTATGAGCAGGAAAATACATTCTCCATATGTGATAGATGTCTCCTCCTGATTTAGTATGGTTTTCCTGGCTGTTAATCAGTTTCTTGATATGTTCCAAACTGGATAACCTCTTGTTACTGAAGAAGGTAACTCATTCAAATTAGAAATTTCTGACAACCAGCAATGAGCAGGTTTTTCCTGTCAATTACTGCTTGGGACTCTCTCTTGATTTACACAACTACAAGAATGCTTTGAAGATGCTAAACTAAGGGTATAAAACGGCAGTAAAACAGCGAACAGCACGTGCGCTTCAAGAGCAAAAAATCTCTCTGACACCAGTTGCTGATGTGCCGGACTTACTCAAAAAGTGGAAGAGAAACAGACCGCCTCTTCATCGCCTGTTTGGTGAGAAATCATCACCTTATAGCTAGTTACTGGACTTTGATTTGGTTTGGGCCCACTTGACTTGATTTTAAATACTTGTAGTAAATAAAGCCTTTCTGTCACTCATCGAACGAGGTGTTGTATCAATCCCTGGGCTAGTCCAGAATCCTAGGTTTTTATTTACTAACAGTAGCCTGTAAGTTGTGTCTTTTGCTGATAAATTGTATGCTTTAGTGTTGTGTTATGAAATGCCCATGAACTGCCTTGTTTTGCCTGCTAGTGGTTCAGTTGCTTAAGGGTCTGCTAGAGCACCCCTTATTCATTATTTTACTTTCATGTGTTTTGTTATCTCTGTGTTGAATTTTATTCATGTAGTCTCATTTATGTATGCTCAGACTATTATTTTATCCCTACCGGGTTTCATCTACTGACATGTTATTTAACCTGTGTTTTGCTGTTGCTTGTTTCCTTGCCTGCTGCCTGGAGGGCCTGCTGAAGGTCAGGGCTGTAGGCCAACCAGAAGACCACTTGGGGTCAAGGCCTACACTGATAAAGAGCCTTCATCTGCCATACACAGGCAATATAACTGGGTATATGTTTTAATAAGATTCACTATCTCTGTAGATTTTAAATCTGTAAATAGTTCCTAGATATATGTGCATGGTCAATAAGCTTTATTGACACTGCACCTGTAAATTAAATCTGTAAATAGTTAAACCTTACTGGGTGTCCATGGTCTCTGCTCTGCTCTGCTCTGTAGGGGAGGGAAGTGAGCTGGCCTAAGCTAGGCAGTCACACTCCCACACACACTGGACTGGAGAGAGGGTACCAGCTGTGTACCACTCAGGCTACACAAGTCACCCTTACCAATCCCCTTGGCAATGACAAATTAACCAGATTTTATCATATAGCATACTGGCAAAACACTCCTGGTCTGGATATAACTATTGTGTGCAAAGGCAGGCTTCATACCCATCTAGAGAACCACCATGCATGAGCAAAACAAAGTATACAGGCAAAAGCCTAATTTTTCCAACATCACTGTCTGCCTAAGGGGTTTCTCCTGGTATAGCCCTGTTCATCATGGGCCACACCCCTGACTGCAATTGCTATGCCACCTGTAGTCTGTAATGAGGAGCTGGCTTGACTAGAAATGGTAACGAATTTATAAGCATATTTCTTCCCCCTGTTCTATCCCCTGCTAGGTATTACATCCCCCTCTTTAGCTGCTTCTCTGCCTTGTTCCTCAGCCCACAAAGATCCACCCCCATCAAGCAAAAGAAGGAGAACCAAAGAATCAAACGGTACAAGTCTTACAGTTGTTTGGAGAAGTGCATCAACAGGAAGGTTCAAAGCTGGGAGATGGGGAAGGGAAGGTACATTTTTTTCTCACCCTCCTAGTGACTGTGCTTGTTCTCTGCTCAGCATACAAAATAAAGAGACTTACAACCACTTACCTAATGATAGGCTCCTATCCAGCCATAAGCATCTTCTCTGGTACCACACAGAAGAGACTTTTCCTGTACAGCCTCAGGGAAATTCCAGTTATTTCAGATTCCTGGAAAGTTTTGGTTCTCTGGCTAGATGTGACCTTTGAGACTCATGTAAACGGAGAAACTTGCTGGATAAATATCCAGCATTGCCAACTCAGGTCTCACAATATTTGGTGGCTTGCTTTCATTTAACTTTCAATAAAAAGGAGCCTCCAATTACCACAGTTACAGAGAAAAGCTTGAAAACACAACCCCACAAGACTTCAACACCAGGAAGCAAAAATATTTCCTGGTTTGGGTTAGTAGCAACTCTCTATTTTGAAACCCTGAGGGTAGGTGATACAGAGTATCTTGATTCTGCATTTGAGTTTCGCAACAGAGAACATTCAGGCATTCAGCTCGCCTCAGGTTTAGCCCGAGGCAATGGGATGCCTCATATTTTAGTACCATAATATGACAAACCAGAAAGGTCTGTAACTTAAGTCTTCATTGAGCAATGCCACCTACTCAAGATGTTCATGAAAGAGGCAAAACATAGAAGGAGAAAAGTAGTCAAACCAACTACTAACGGATTCCTTCAACACATGTCCAAACTCCAGTGAGAGTGACTCAATTTTTCATCCATCTGTGGGAAACAAACTGAGAACAACATAGTTCACTATAGAAGAGCCTTTTGGGTTAGACCTTGGAGCCTTGACCAAGGGATTCTGTAAAACAGCATCATGGGATTCATGGTCACCGTCTTGTCTCATATGTTCGCGTTAATAGAGGAGAATAAAACAGGTTTTATTTGTAGTATTCCTACAGATCTCCCCTGAGTTTAGAGAGTCAAGCTGCTTCCTTCCTAGCCCTCACCACCAGTATTTTAAGTTCCAAAAGCCAAGTTACACTCAGGTTTGCCCAGGTGAAACTGATTGGAACTGAGCAAACCTTTCTGTAACAAGCTCCAGCATGGAATCAAATCCAGCTGTGACTTTTTGCTGCAGTGAAGCTTCAGGGCTAACAGGATTAAAAAGCAGTAGAAACAGCTTTTGTTTCTCAAATGCGCTCAGAGAAGCTGATGAGTTAAATTATGCCTATCTTACAATTGCTTTCTAAAATGGAACTGTTGCCTGTGACACGGATGTTAAAAAAAATCCTGCACAGCATGACTTTTTACATTTAAATCATACTTCAAATCAGCAAGTTGAAAACCTCTGTTTAAATAATTGATTTTAACTGACTCTTCAATTTGACCTTGGGTTATTTTCCAAAGAAAGGTGCATTCCCATTGGCTGATATACTCATTAAAACAGGTTGGTATAAATAGAGTAAAGCAGGTTGGTATAAACAGACTAAATAGAGACTTTATGCTAGATTTTTCTACATCATCTTACTGTCTAAGATATTCTATAAAGATACGTGTTTATTTAAGCAGTTATATTGCTTACTATTATTAACGCTTTATTGAGTTTACATTTTAGTATGTCAGCAAATGGTGAATTATATATTTATTATTTACCAGAGAATTAACTTTTTGCTCATGATGTGTCAAGCAGTGTCATTAAGAAGTTAAGTGGAGATTAAACACCCAGAACAGCATATAAAAATCAAGCTTAGCTAATGAGAATGTGTAAAAAAGGAACACGAGCTCGGCACATTGATAAGGATACTGGTTGACTCTGATGATATATGATGGTGTCTCCAGGACTTAAAGGTTTGATCCCCTGTTTATTGCATCCAGTAGCACAAACTTAGAACAGTGCACAAGCTACTGGGCACGTCTACACAAGATGCTACAAACGTAGTAGATGAATTCTACTTCTGTGCATTAGCATGGCAGGGAAACCCCATGCTAATGTGCAGTAAACTACTGCGCATTAGCATCACAAAAAAACCATGTATTGATGCTAATGCACATAGTGCTGATTATGGCATGTTAAGTTTAGTACCTGTAATTACACATAATAAGCTTAATGCACCATAATTACAGTGCATTAATGAACATATAGATGCTCCCACTGTGATCTCTTTATAGGAGTTGGCCTCAAATGTTACATGATTTTTCCCTGTTCTTAAATTCAAAACTTTTGATAGAGCTTCATGGATTTAGCATATTTATTTTTCTTTTAGATGTTTTAAGATATTAGATTAGACCCCAAGATATTTTGTATTAAATTCGGATTTCATTTTAAAGACAGTTATTTTTGAAAGAGAAAGTCCTACTATTTAGAAAATTCAGTTTAAATAAAATTTGATTTTGTTGGAGAAAAAATGTGTTGCTTTTAAAAAATTGTATTCCAGTTATATTAGCAATGTCTTAATAAATTCAGGAAGAGGAATTCATCTCTGCATCCCTGACAAAGTTTTACACCCGGTCTTAAACTGAGCCTGGTATTTCCCTAACAGAGGACACATCTGTTAATGCAGTATAATTACACTGCATTAAGTTTAGTATCTGTATTGACAGATACTAATTTAATAATGAGCCATAATTGGCACTACTGTGCATTAGCGCATTTGAACAGGTTTTTGGTGGCATTAATACCCAGTAGATTTATTCTACTGCACATAAGCATAGGTTTTGCCTTAGGCTTCTGTGCATTGTGTCTTGTGTAAACGCTCCCAGAGTAGTATATTGACATCCAACAAAAAATAAACTACTCTTGGCCTTATTTGCCTTAAACTGTTATAACTGAAGCCAGCAGCACAGCTTCTGAGCATAAGACATCATGTACTGTACTTTGCTACTTTGTGGGCAAAGACAACCACCTCTAGCAGGGGGAGGAGAGGGAAGAAAAGAGAAAAGAAGTGGGAAGGAAAAAGGGAAGGAGAAAAGAGAAAAGGAGAAAAAAGGGAAAGGGAAGAGAATGAAGGGGGCTGGAGGCTAGGTCACATAAGTATGTAGGTGACTTGTAAGTCCAATCTTTGCTTTGAACAATCTGCTGCAGCAGGGGCAGGAGAGCAATGAGGACTGGATACAGGAGGTTTTCATTTTCCTGGCCGTGCATTTATTCATTGCTTCTGCCGTGCATTGCTGTTCAAAGGCCAATGTTCTGTTCTGGATTTGGGACCTCCAGGATGGGCAGCCAGGAGCAATTTGCTCCCACGATTCTGGGTCGATGCCAAAATTCTTTAGGGACACCTTTAGGGTGTCCTTGTACCGCTTCTTTGGTGTGCCATGAAAATGTACTCCATTTAACAGTTCACCATAGAAGACTTCCTTTGGCAGGCATTCTTGAGAAGTAGCTGGCCCACCTTAGCTGTGCCAGTTTCAGCAGGGTGTGAATAGTGGGGGGAGTTGATCTTCTGACCACCTTGGTGTCTGGAATCTTATCCTGCCACTTGATCTTTAATATCGATCACAGGCAGCACAAGTGGAAGTGGTTTAGTGTCTTGGCATGATGCTGGTAAATAGTTCAGGTTTTGCAGGCATAAAGGAGGGTCAGAAGTTTAATGGCTTTGTAAACCATCATTTTTGTTAACATTCTGATGTTTCTGTGGTTCCAGATTGACTTATGGAGTCTGCCGAAGGCTACACTAGCTTTCGCTAATCTCACATTGAGTTCATCATCAATGTGGTGCAGGTTGAAACTTCACTTCAGTATTCTTCGTGTTAATAGTGAGTCTGAAGTTGTCACAAGCTAACCAGAGTAGGTCCATGGATCATTGCATATCAGCCTGTGAGCCTGCTCATAACACACAGTCATCATCCAACAGTCATCATCCAACGTCATGAAGTGTGGCTGTCTGGACTTTGGAGCCTCCCTCAAAATGGTACCTGGTCCCCATACCAAGGTCATCATCTTGGAAGGTGTCCAACAGGATAGCAAAGAATACCATGCTGAAGAGAGCAGGTATAAGCACACAGCACTGCTTGACACCATTTGTGACTAGAAAGAGGTCAGAGCATTTACCATTTACAAAGACACATGCCATCATGCCATTGTGGAACTGTAGAACCATATTGATGAATTTTGGGGGGCATCCATACTTCTTCATGATTTCCCAGAGGCCTTTGCAGTTCACCATGTCGAAGGCTTTGGTTAGATTGATTCATAGATTCATAGATGCTAGGGTCGGAAGGGACCTCAATAGATCATCGAGTCCGACCCCCTGCATAGGCAGGAAAGAGGGCTGGGGTTAGATGACCCCAGCCAGATGCCTATCCAACCTCCTCTTGAAGACCCCCAGTGTAGGGGAGAGCACCACCTCCCTTGGGAGCCCTGAACTGTGAAGAAGTTCCTCCTAATGTCCAATCTAAATCTGCTCTCTGCTAGCTTGTGGCCATTATTTCTTGTAACCCCCGGGGGCGCCTTGGTGAATAAAACCTCACCAATTCCCTTCTGTGCCCCCGTGATGAACTTATAGCCAGCCACAAGGTCACCTCTCAACCTTCTCTTGCAGAGGCTGAAGAGGTCCAGGTGCCCCAGTCTTTCCTCATAGGGCTTGGTGTGCAAGCCCTTAACCATACGAGTGGCCCTTCTCTGGACCCTCTCCAGGTTATCCGCATCCCTCTTGAAGTGCAGCGCCCAAAATTGCATGCAGTACTCCAACTGCGGTCTGACCAGCGCTCAGTAGAGGGGAAGTATCACCTCCTTGGTTCTGTTCGTCATGCATCTGCTGATGCACGATAAAGTGCCATTAGCTTTTCTGATGGCTTCGTCACACTGCCGACTCATGTTCATCTTGGAGTCCACTAGGACTCCAAGATCCCTTTCC
>NW_005842478.1:826098-826355 GCF_000455745.1 Alligator sinensis
GTAACCTGGTCATAAAAAGAGACTAGATTAGTCAGGCATGATCTACCTGCTATGAACCTGTGCTGGTTTCCCTTCAGCATAATTTGTCCTGCCGGGGTCTCGCAAATGTGAGCCTTGATAATTTTTTCACAGACTTTGCCTAGGATGGAGGTGAGACTGACTGGCCTATAGTTGCCCGGGTCCTCCTTCCTCCCCTTCTTGAAAATGGGGATCACATTGGCCCTTTTCCAGTCCTCCGGGACCTGGCCCGTGCGACG
>NW_005842478.1:826394-834924 GCF_000455745.1 Alligator sinensis
AGGCCAGCGAGTGCCTTCAGTACCCTCGGATGGAGCCCATCCGGGCCTGCTGACTTAAAGGCATCCAGTTCCTCCAAGTGACTCCGCACCATCTCAGAGTCTACGCATGGTAGTCTGGCGCCTTGCTGCTGCCTCTCCACAATCCCAGTGTGAGCCTTGTCCTGCCCCTCGCTTAGGAACACTGAGGCAAAGAACTCGTTGAGGAGTTGAGCCTTGTCACTCCTGTCCATCACCAATTGCTTCTGCCCATTTAGTAGGGGTCCTATTCCACCCTGGGCCTTCCTTTTACTCCCTATATATCTAAAAAACAATTTTTTGTCATCCTTTATTTGGAATGCCATCCTCAGCTCCATGGTAGCTTCGGCCTGTCTAACTGCCTCCCTACAAGTGCGAGCAGAGGAGGTATACTTCTCTTTGGTAATCTCTCCCTGTTTCCACTTTTTATATGCTCCCCTTTTAGCCCGTAGGCTGCCCTGGACTTCTCTGGTCAGCCAAGGAAGCCTCCTGGCCCCTTTCCCTCTTTTTCCTCGCAACAGGATGAATGTGAATGTGATGAATGTGAGGAGAAGGTCAACGTTCTATTCCTGGCACTTTTCTAGAAGCTGCCGGACTGTAAACACTGTGTCAGTCATTCCACGTCCTTTTCTGAAGCTGGATTGACTCTCAGGCAGTAGGTCATTTAGATGGTTGGTCAGCTGGTTGAGGAGGACTCTTGCAAGTATGTTTCCAGCAGTTGAGAGGAGGAAAATGCCCCTGTGGTTGTCTCAGAGTTAGCGATTTCCCTTCCTCTTGTACAGAACGACGATGGAGGTATCCTTGAATTCTTGGGGGACTACGTCCTGTGACCATATGCTGCAGAAGATCTCAGTTAGTTTCTCTGTAAGGCTGTGACCCCCTGATTTGTAGACCTCTGCTGAAATCGTGTTGGCTCCAGGAGCTTTGCCACTAGACATTTGCTGTATGGCCTTTTGGACTTCCATAATTGTAGGTGGAGCTTCAAGTGAGGTGTTGACGGCGATTTGAGGCAGCCTATTATCACATCCATGTTGATGGAGGAGGTCCGATTGAGGACGGCGCTGAAGTGTTCAACCCGTCTCTGGAGGATCTGGACCTTGTCAGTTAACAGCATGGTCCTATCAGCAGAGGGGAGGATCCGAGGACCCAGACTGTAGCCAGCCTTTATGGCATCACAGAACTTCTGTGCATTGTTTCAGTCAGCATAGTACTGGATCTCGTCTGCTTTGTTCCTCAACCATGTGTCCTGCATCCCTCACAGCTTGTGTTGAATGGTCTTCTGTATCGAGTTGTAGGCATGTTGTGCTGACGTGGACTTATCACAGAGGTAGCATCTGTGGAGATGTTGTTTCTCTTCCAGCAGCCATTGTATCTCTTCATCGTTTTCATCAAACCAGTCTTGGGTGTCTGCAGATGCTTGGTCCCAGGGTCTCAAGGGCTGCGGAGTGTATAGCTTCATGGAGCCACTTCCAGTTGGCTTAAATGGAGTCAGAATGGACCCGTATAGTGTGAAACTGATCTTTCAGATGGTTTGCAAAAGACAGCCTAGTGCTGTCATTTATCAGCCCTGCAGTGTTGAGGCACTTTGGTCCACTTTTTCCTTTCAGATACTGTCTGGTTGAATCATGAACTTTAATGAGGAGGTGATGAGTCAATGATCAGTCCAGCATTCAGCACCACACATTTCTTTGGTTAGAAGGACATCACGTCTGTTCCTCCTTCAGAAGATGACATAGTCATTAAGATGCCAGTGCTTGAAGTGAGGGTGCATCCACGATGTCATTTTCTGGTTGGGGAGATGGAACACAACGTTAGTAACCAAAAGCTCATGTTCTGCACATAGTCTGAGCAGCAGAAGACCATAGCTATTGCAGCTTCCACTCCCATGCTTCCCGATGACGCCATCCCATGCTTGGTAGTCAGAGCCAATCTTGGCATTGAAGTCGCCAAGGAGGATGAGGCCGTCAAACTCTGGTACAGCAGCGATCATGCAGTGGAGGTCATTGTAGAACTGGTTCTTGACTTTGTCGGAGTTGTTTGTGGTAGGGGCATACACGCTGATGATGGAGTGCATTTTTTGCCAAGCAGGGGAAGCTTGAGCACCATCAGTCAGTCATTCACTCCCTTTGCCAAGTAGGTCAGCTTCTTGACGAGGCAGTTTTGTATAGCAAAACTGACACCTGCTTCCTGTTTGGCTTTGTTGCCACAACCACTCCAGAAGAATGTGTAACTAACTTTTCCTTCTGTAAGCTGCCCTTCATCAAGTAGACAAGTCTAGCTGAGAGCAGCGATCTGGACGTTATATCTGCCCAGTTCTCTCCTGATGAGGACAGTTCTCCTTTCAGGTCTGTTGGTGTTTCTGTCAGTCAATGTACGTACGTTCCACGCACCCAGATTGAGGGAGATTGATTTCTTTCCTTTTCCTTTGCGACCGCCATAGTGGGACCCCTGCCAGGCATGGTATGCTGGCCAGGGTGAAATGAAGCAGGCAATGTTTGGGGCACTTTTTCTAGCCCGTTCCTCACTCTAGGAGGTGAGCAGTGCAGTCCTGAATAGTAGGCCTGTGTGAAGCAGCTAGTGATTGCTTTGGATTTGGATTCGGCCAATTCAGGGGACAATGATTCGATTCGGTGATTAGAATCACTGTCCCGAATCGATTCGGCCAAATTTGATTCAGAGATTTGGCCATTGCCAAATCAACTGAATTGCTGAATTGACCAGGCCCCATCCCGTCCCCTCTCCCAGTCCCATCAATGGCTGCCCCGCCCAGCTCCAGCATCCCTGCATATAAAAAAAAAAGAAAAGCCCCACACTCACCAGCTCCTGCCAGGTGGGGGAGCAATCCCCGCTGCCCCCCCACAGCCCCACACTGCATGGTGGGGCTGCTATAAGGCCCCAGAGGCTCTGATGGTCACTACAGCAGCCAGTGAGTGCAGGTCTTTTAAAAAAAAAAAAAAAGTGCCAGGATGCTGGGGCCAGGTGGGGCAGACATTGGGAGAATGGGCGGTGGTCAGGGGGTGCTGAGGGAGGGCTGAGGGCGCAGGTAGGGGATTGGGCCTAGTGGAGATCCCCCATAGTCCCCTCCCCCCTCCTCCAGCACCCCTCCTTACTTACTGACATGGAGCCCAGGTCCAGCTCCCTCTAGTGGCAAGCAGGGACTGCCCAAATCTCCAAAACTTCTTCGAATCTTTTCCAAATCGATTCGGAGGCTTCAAATTGATTCGGACCTTTTAATTAGTCTCCCAATTTGATTTGGAGATTCGGCCGCTGACTCGGGCCAAATCTCCTCCAAATCAAATCAGCAAGTGAAGCTCCACAGCCCTGCTGAATAGGGCTGCTCAGTCACTCAGGCAGCTGCCGAGTTCTACTGCTGCTTCTCAGTAGAAAGTGATCCAAAGCCCTGAGCCGCCTGTGTGCTGGTTTGCAGCTACAGCTTCCAATGTGTCCACATGTGCTGCTTCATTGCTGGCCCATCTCCACAAGACTTGTTGCTGGATATGAATTGCAAGAGATTTGGATTTAAGTGAGGAAGAGATGTGCGGGGTCAGCCTCACTCTCTCATCCGAGCCAATTGGTAACCAGTTGCAGGACAGTGTCAAGACAGCTGGAGACTGGCCCATATGCAGCAGATGACCAGGACACCTTCTGCGCCTTGTCCTGCTCTACACAATCCACAGCTTATCACTGTGGAGACCTTCATGGCCATTGGACCATACAAGGGTCTCATCTGCCTAGTCAGCCCGAGTGAGACTTTGCTTGCAGGAGCAAGCATGCCCCTATCTCCCCAGAGGTCAAAAAGCTGACTGGGTACCCTCACCTGGTTTAGCCCACCCATCAAGGCAGTTTACCAGGGTGTGGCCGCTATCACATGCAGATTACTTGGAGCCACAAGTGAGAGTTGAATGCTGGTGAGGACCAACAGAGAGTCACTCAGACAAGCATGATGTACACTTTCTCTGGAGGTACTACCTCTTCCAGACACCCCATAAAACATCATAAGTCCTATAGAACTCGCAGGGTAATGTATACAGCTGAGGATCTACCTCAATGACTAATACATAGAGTTTCAGTAGGAATGGGCAATCCATTTTGTATTCACTCGACACAGGGGAGAGATCCTAATGCACCTCTCTCATCTTCCCCCCTGCTCCATGTCCATCCTCATATAATCACGGTGTCAGTTTTTCCATTCTGTCCTACACTTCTAGGATGCCATCCCAATATTTTTGAAAGCCAACACCCTTGTGAACACCCTGCTGCTGCAATCCCTGTGGAGAGGAATGTCTGGCTATTTATTGAATGGCAATAATTACCTTTAAGTATAATTTCAATATTGTATGTCTTAAGTGCATCCTCCATAATCACTCATCTCCTTGGATTGTAAATTCTTAGCAACTGGGCTTGCATCCTATACAGGTGTGATTTTTTTTTTTTTTTTTTATAGGACCTTTACACACTATACTAAACTTGAAAACATTCTTTCCAATTTGAAGCCAGTACTCATCAATTGTAAATTAATTTACCCCCACTGTTCAAGGTTTCTGTTTAAATTAAAAAATTGTTCACTCCCAGTTAAATGTTTGGTCTCTTCCATTTACCTGTCTTGAAGTGGTCTATTCATTCAGTTTACTAAAGTTGGAGTAAAACAATAGAAAGACTTCTCACACTCAAATGGTCATACAACCTTCCTAGATGTTGTATCACTTTACTTTGCCTTCTTTTTCACCAACTTCTTTGTGGATTTGTGGTATGGAGACAGTACTTCCTGATGACAGGTTTCAAGGTTTAAGCCGCAGGAGCTATATACTATTCAGAGCTGAAGAACTTCTTGGAAATTTATTTTGACAGGTAACAAGTCTAACTGCAGTAGTTAAAATGTCAACATACTCTGTTTAATGTGTGGAAAGAGCAGAATTAAGAATCAGATTAAGTAATCACAGCTGCATACAAACTTGTTATACACATAAAAGAGAATGACAAAACACTTGTTTTAAGCCTTTATTATGGAAGTTTGCTATTACAAGTAGCACTGACAAAAAACAATCACAGAACCAGGCATTCCCCAGAAAAGACAAATAGACTTTTAAACAGATAAATTTAATCCCTGAGCAGATATAATGCACTGTGTAAACTCATGCAGTTGTCCCCAAGGGAGCCTCCTACACCATCACACAGCAGAGACTGAACCATTTCTAATGCCTAGAGAATTGCTACAAGGAGCTACAGAATGCCAACAGCCATTTTAACTACAGTCTCTTTTGTTAATTCATTGAAAACTATTAAAGGCACTTTAAGAACCAACTCTGAGGCTGCAAAAAAAATAAATTTAGACTAGGGTCTGAGCTTAAATGTGCAACTATTCTTCACTTGTACATGCAACTAATTATCCTGTATACAAAAAAGCAAGTTAGGTACACAGCCAGCCATTGGTATGAGCTATTTGTGGACACACAATTCTCAATACCAAAACATGCACACTGTTGAAAATGATACTGGACACTAAAAGGGTACACAATGGAAAAAGCCGATGTACTGAAAATGGTTCTGGAGAGATTTGCATAGCATCTTGCTTACTGGAATGCATAACTGCAGTGGCAGTTTTCTACTCTAGGAAGAAAGACTTCCAAAGGGGATTCTCTGCTGTGGCCAAGCTCAGAAGGTACAACTCATTTGTCACAAGCCTCTGGGATTCCAAAAAATCTAGTTTGCAGTAGTAACAGACCATTTTAAGTTGACAGCAAAGGTGCTTGGGCATTGGTCTTGTTAACAAAGTACAGAAACTTAGTTGGGCAGAAGACCTCTAAGGCTTCTTGCATATTGAAAACAGTTAAGAGATTTAGTGTAAGCTATTTACTGATGAAAGAAAGGCGGCTACTTTGGCAGAATTTATTAAACTGGGAAACAAAATGTGTCAACTGTTAAAAATGCCTGAGTTTGACAACTTAAAATTCAATTTGTTACTCAGCTGATCAGTGTAGCTGCTTGACAACGGGCTCATCATCTCACAGTAATCAAATACTTTGTCAAAGAAATAAATTGTAATTTATGTCTTATTTAGGAAGATATTTATACAGAAAACATGATTTCTCTCTATTTTCTTTTAAGCTTAAAGCACTGCACATATCTTCCCTAGAAAGTTTTGCTAATTCATAGCTAGCAAGTCATTGTATAAGACAGACACTACACTCAGTGTAATTTAAATAGCATTTGAAACATTCCAACAGGAATCAAATTGCACAGGCAGCAGCAATCTGCTTCTAACAATTCTGTACACACCAGCTTTGTCTGTGCCTTCATAGTGCACAGCTGTACAATTTTAGGCCTCCATACAGCATATATGAAGTTCTTTGGAATGGAGACATGAGAAACACACTACATTTTAGTCTCTACACTGTAATGGTTTAAGGCTTCTTGCAGCTTTCCAAATCTTGCCAATCACTTCAAGACTGAGGAAGTCCCACTGATCTTCATTTTACTTTTTTGGAGCTGGGGTCTGGTCCCATAAGGTAAGTGGGAGAGTAATTTCCTGGAGTTGGACTGGCTAGTAGAGCAATTAATTTGGCAAAGCAGGAGGTCCTTCTGGAAGAAGAGATGCAAAGAAAGTCTTAAAGAACAGCCAGACTGTGCTCATAAGTGAGGGGGTGCCCTGCTGACCTTCTGGTAAAGTGCTTCCTTCATCAAAAACCTCTGCTTCAGGTGATCCATCAGCATTTTCCTCCTGCTAATAAAAAGCACACTGTGTAAACAGGGTCTCTATAGTTAAGAAATAATTCTAGATGGAAACCTCATTCTCCCTTTAAAATGGAAATCAAGTGATTCTTCCAACCTCAAAATGAAAAGGAACTATTTAAGCAGCAATAATAAATGTTAAAGAATTTTGCACTTTTTGTTAATTATCCAGCTACAGAATTCCACCTTTTGGAAGACCACCAAGTTGTAAGCATAAGCCACCTATATTCACTGGGTCCAATTTTATGTTCCCCCTGTCCAAGCAAGACTTAAGTAAAGGATGTAATGCACCAGAACAAATCTGAAATATTTAAGTTCTGCTTGTAAGTTGGTCAGTGAACGTGTAATTCCGCAGACCAAATAAAAAGGTAACTTGAATGTGTCCTACTTGCAACACATGCAGATGGGTCTTACACAGATGTGTTGGCTATTTCCAGATTACTGGAAAATACTCTTTAATTATGGGATCAGTTGACTTGTGACACAAAGGACACTCTGCTACTAAAGCAGAGGCAGACATTCCTACCCTAACCAGGCACTGCAAGTATTTCCCACAGGATGAAGTGCCACGAACCTGTTACTTTGACCAGATACATTTTGTGCCAGAAAAATCACCTTTTGGAGGAGGGCTACTTTGTATCAGTTGCAAGAATACCAGTAACTGCCAGAGATAACTTTTAAAATCCAAGTAAATTTCTAGTCATGTGCAGGAAAGACTCCCTATTTTTATGGAAGTCTGAGCCCATGTTATGGCCATCAGATGTAATTAAGTGATATGTAGCAATAGATTCTGATCTACAGAACAGTGGGAATTAAATTGTATTAAGAATTAAGCTGCTTCAGGTACTCCACCATTAAAGGTTTTGATACACAAACTTCTAGAGAACATTACATTTTCCTACGTTTAACAACCTAGAGCTTTCCCACAATTTCATATTCCCACATTGAGTCAATACCTGTAAATTGTTATTCTGATCCTGGTTTATGGCATCTTGAGGAGGAACGTTGTTTGGAAATGGTTGAACCAGCCTGCGTCTAAATGGAAACCATCCAACCTGGTGCCTGAGGAAGTCAATAAATCATTGTTAGGATATACTTACTCCTCCTGCCTACCACACTTCAATCTTGCGAGTAACACTTGAAAATGCACCCAGGAGTAAACAGCATATTTGAGACAAACAGGTTTATCCCGTCTGATCTGTAGAGAAAGCCTTCAAAAGCTTATCTAATCACAATGCACATCTATCAGCATTAGGGTAGCAGGGTAGGTTTATCTATCCCAGGATATAAGAGGGGCAGCAGGAGATGCAGTTCTGGAACAGCTGGTGAACCATAGGTATAAGGGATCATGATTAGGACCTTAGAATGGCTGAGGCACAACCTGCAGTATGTATTGCAAGAGCCAAGATAAAGAACAGCAGTTGGGTAAAAGCAGCTCTAATTTGTATACCCACTCATCTGCCCCAAGGCAAGATAACTTAAAAGATTCCCAGTGCTGGCATTGCTCCCTCATCCAGTGTAGCTCAAGAAGTGGATGGGTGCTTGAAAAACTACTATTTCCAGCAGTGGCTGCTGCTTGTGCTCAAAAAATTTAGACCTCTAGTCCCCATGGCTTTCAAGATCAGAAGACAGCTCTAGTTGCATCAGATTTAGCGCTCTGAATTTTGTGTTTACAATTAGCCTCAGACAGCTGGAATGTGAGAGCTGCTCCTGATCAGGGGCGAGACTTGAGCCTACTGCTAGCAATTTAAGACACTACATTATTTTCACAGCTGATCAAAACATG
>NW_005842478.1:834964-839538 GCF_000455745.1 Alligator sinensis
CAGGAATGGACAATTAAATATCAGAACAAATGGAAATGCTCTCTCAACCAGGCATCACTAGTGTATAAGCTTAAAGAGCAGTAGTATTCCTACATTCAAAGCAAACTCTTGCTTCTGAAATGGTCGGGTGATTTTTGTGCACTAGAGCAGAAGCCTACAGATAAACACATTCAAGTTAGTTTTGCATGCATAAGACAAATGGTAGCAAGATTGTTTTGTCACATTTTATCTTAAGCTAAGGAATCAACTCTTCTCCCAATCATGTAGGATTTAATGCATGAGAAGTTAGAAAGATTAAAAATGTTAAACCAAAAACCAACTATCAGATCTGCCAAGCTTATGAAATATTTGATATCAGTTTGAGTCCTAGTCTACACCAAAAAGCGTTTGTCATATATAAAGCGATAATGGAACATTCCAATGTAATGTCTTAGGATATGGACAAACATTACAGTGGATTAAAAAGGGCAGAGACTTACTGCATATCAGTTGCTTCATGGCAACTGTTCGCAGGCCCACTTTTCATCTGTAGTAAGCAGCAGCTAAACAGTGATGACTTACCTGTTTTTCATGCAGGGCTGCATCACTGCAATTTAGGCTCCCTTTGCCACAGAATAAGAACAAGCCAATGAAAAGTTACTGCAGAGCAGCTGACAAATAGTAAGTCAGTACTCCCTTTTAACTCACTCATGTGTCTTGTTCATACTGTATACCACTATTGCTTATCCCTCTCCCCAAAGAGGACAAGCTAATAATTAACCTCTTTGTACTGATGTTGCTACATCTGCACCAAGGTCATTCTACTTACACTATGCCCAACTGTTGTGTATGTCCAACTGTTGTATAAGAAAGCATCACAGTGCAAAGAAACTAGTTCAAAGCTTGTCATCTGAATGACAGAAAAATGCATGCTTACAGGTACATCAGGATGCTGCCACCCATGACAATGATGAACCGGCTCACACTGGAGTAGAAATAGATGATGTTGACAAAAACGTAGAACAAAGTTGCTGAATAAAGCCAATCCAGCCAGTCTCTGTTCCCTTCCTCCTCCTCTTCCATGAGTGGACCACCTTGTGCATTCATTTGCAAGTTCTGATTAGCTGCTGGGTTAACCTGAGGAGGAACATTTTGATTTCCAGGCTGGTTTTGTGCAGGAAATGGATCTGGAAGAGGGGCAGGTGCTGCCACCGGTGCCACTGGTATCTCCTGTGATCTTTGTGCACGCAATGGGTCAGCAGCAGTAGCAACCAAGCTGAAAGCAAGGTAAGAGGGGTGAGACTACTACAACTTGCAGTGTTTGGTAAAAGTTAGCATACTAACTTGTTAAGATGATTCCTATGAAGAAATCATCACACATTTAATTCTGAAGCCACAGGTTTGTGATCAGATCAGGTGACACAAAGCTAGCATTAGATCTGCTAGTGATTGGCTGTGTGGCTTTTGGCAAGTCAAAATTGACGCAAATGTCACCATCTTTAGCACTCCATACACAGTTTCAATTTCAGTACTCTACTGTTGTGAGAGCTGCTCATGAATAGCTGAAGTGCTCAAGAGCCTCCCTCCCCACAATTCCCTTCAGGCTCTGCAGGTAAGCCTCAGTTTATATAGCTTATTTGCAAGTTTTCAGTTAGCCCCCAGCAGGTGGGGCTTATTTCCTCAGCAATAGACCAAGTCCGGAAAAAGTGGTAAAGATCTTTAGATGTACCCCCTCCAATAGGCTCAACACCACTATAAATGGTTGCAAATTTTAACTTTTATTTAGACAAAAAGCAATAAGTATGACTAAACCAAATGGCATCTGGTGTTTATAGCTACATCAGACATTTGATTTGCCACAGATAAGGAAGATGCCTGTCAACTGGGGGAGAAACAGCACTAGTATCTTTCTAACCAACTGGTTCTCAACCTTTAGATTTAAAGACCCCTCTCAGAAGTGCCAGCTTACATTTTCACTTGTTTTTTGCCAACAGAACAATAACAGAACAATTCCCACATTACACAGAACTAAGAAAGATCACTACAGGGCAAAATGTGTTTGATGTGAAGGATTTTTATTTGAAGTCTGTGGATATATCATGTGAAACATGTTTGTACACTTAACTGCAGCACCCTTGAAAAGACAGACATACCAGAGTGCCCCAGCCCTGTGGTTGAAAATTACTGTTCTAACCAGTTTTTAACATTTCAAAGCTAGTTCTGCAAGAGGAAAGAAAACTTACTATTGCATGTAGTACTGTCTTGCATAAATCTGCTGAAACCAAGAAATCTGAAGCATGCTGTAAGTAGTATAGGCAGAGAAGCCACGAGCTGTTTCAATCCTTATTCAAAAAGTTTAATAAAAAGATTAGTTAAAAAAACAACACACCAAACAAACAACCCAGGACTGTCTTTCCCACCACTTCTACTTACAATACTGAAGATACATGCAAGCTGCTTTTGCCACTGTCTTGCTGACAGGTAAAGCAGCATATGGCATACACTTCCAATATGTTTTAAATTAATCTGGGCTTAAAAGACTGTACTCAACATTAAAAAGCTGAAGGCAGAAATCTAAAATTTCAGCCCTAAACTGTACTATTGTGAAATTAAAAGGGGAAGGGGGGGGGGAAGAGACTTCTAAAAAGGAAAAGTACCACCCTTTTGATGACATTATTTGGATATTAAGCTATTTTTCCCATTCAAGCTCTTTTTAAATGAAATGGGAATATGTAAGGACTAGAAGAAAAAAGCAAGCACTCAATCTAAACTTCAGAGGCTCAATCAAGTACTGGACAGTGCAGTGGATACCAGGTTTATGCTTCTATGAAAACATTATAAAAAGCATTTCTATTTTTCCATATCTAACAAGAAAGGACAGTAACATCCAACTCAAGAGGGAAAAATGTTTTAACCTCTTTGGCATCCATCCACTTAAAAGTTCCAAAGCAGTAGTTTAAGGTGCTGACATCCAAGAGTCTGTTCAGAAACAGACACATAACTTTATATATAATCTCAGCATTTTAGAAGGCATGTCTGCATATGAAGCACATTTACCTTGTATTGGTTTCCACTGTAGGTTGGTTGCAGGGAGCATCCCTGTGTCTTGCCCCATCAGTTGAAGCTACAGAAGGATCTTGACTAATTTCTGACAATGCTTTTGGCTGTTTAGTTTCAATGTAAAGCAACAGTTAGTAGTGGTTTGCTCAAGACAATGAATGAAAACATATCTGATTCAAAGGTAAGATAATTATCTTAAAATAACACATTCCCCAAAATATTTCACTGGAACTGTGCGCGCATGTGCCTTGCAGAGCGCCAGTCCTGAACAGGGCCTTTGGAAGCTACTGTCATATCAATTATGAACCACAATCAAAACAAACAATATTTCTAGAATTGTTTTGTTCCTAAAACACCTTGAGAGGTGGCCTGCATATGGAACAATGGCAATAGTGTCATTTGTTTTGAGAAAGTGAACTCTTTAAATATGTAGGAACTTAAGGCCATAGTGCAGAAAACGGAGTAAAAAGAGCTCATAATAGCAGCAGTACCACCATTCTGGGAAACCAAACTTTTTTTTTTTTCTTTTTTTTTTAAACACATGACATGTTTCAAGTCCTGTTCCAACAGGAAGCGATGAAGAACTACAGCTCCTCTCAGTAGATGTTGCAAAGTTACATTATGGTATAAAATCTTTGTGCTTGTATATATTTGGAAGTTTTACTGCTTTAACTATACTGGTTAAAGCAATATGCTAGCGGTTACATATACTAGCATAATTAAAGCAATAACCCGTCTAGCACAGCCAGAGCCACAGCAGTATGAAGGCTTTATAATACTATAGTTTAGGTCACTACATGTAAAGTGTAACAGCCTCTAAAGCATATGATGAACAGATTTAGCCAATGAATGCTAACTTTAAGTAAAAGCAGAAAGATCACAAGATCAGTTTTTACAAAGCCTTCCCCGATCACATTTAAAAACAAAAAATAATTGCTTGTCTTAATTTTAAAGGTTCAATTTTTTAAAGTGTGTATCAATTTGCCATTTGATAAATGCTGTCTCAAATACCAGACAGAGGCTACCAGCATGGGGTGATGGCGATGCAAGTTGCCTTGAAGTGCTAGGACAATACATGTTTATCAAATACAAAGCCACATCTTTTTCAGTTGTTTTCTGCCACAGATGACACAAAAACAAAAACAGTCTATTCTTGTTTGCTCATGACTTCAAGGATGTGATTTTTTTGCCTTTGATATTATAGATAGCTAGTGTTAATCACACCAGCAAATCCTCATACAGAAACTGAGATCTGTGGCATAGTTTAAGCACACTTAAAAAAAAAAGTGTATTAAGTTTGGTTTAATTTATTTCCAGTTTCTTCCTCCAGAGGCTTTTTAAGTTTTATTACTGATGAATATTTGGGCAACAATCCAGGAAGAGCCTAAAAGATGCCACCCCATTTAATTGTTGACAGATTCTCTTTCTTTATACGAATGAGACTTGATTATCATGGAAAACATACACATTCAAAACAACCGCTCCCTTTGCAAACAGCACAGCAGTCATGACCAAGCTCACTGGCTCAACCAGGG
>NW_005842478.1:839569-840858 GCF_000455745.1 Alligator sinensis
TTCCTCGTCAGCAGGTCAAGTATTACCCTGGCCACCAGGTCAAGACAGACCGCTAACCAGGCTGGATACAACATGCAATGGCCATAACCTGGTTCAAGATGTTTCAGCTCCGAAACAAGCCATTACAAATGTTTACTCCAAATATGTAGCTGTTGTCTCACCCCTAGTACTAGCATAACAGCTACCCTATGAAGCAATGCTGCCCCTGCATTTACATGACGTGGGTCAACCTTTTTTCAGAAATAATTCTGCTTTGAAGTCATAAATCCCAAATTTGCAGAGTCTGTCCACACCCAGAAAAGCAAAAGTAGACTGATGTATTAATTTAACATACCATTGAACTGGTTTCTTGCACTTCTAAATGGCTCTTGGAGTTGTACACCAGGTGAAGAACACACAACTTCTCCTGCTAAAGACAGAAATCAAGGCATTAAAACGATAACATATTCCTATGTCATTTAATTTGTGCAACTATCAGAAGCAAGCAACTGCCATACCATAGGCAATACATCTCTCAGATAAAGATGATCAGGCAGCAACTTCCCCAAATAAATCAACTTCTGGTCCTCTTCAGGCTTTGAAAGAAAACAAAAAATATGTTGGGTTACTATTCTCTCAAACGCATGCAAATGCTGAGCAGCCAGGCATGACAGCAGCTGAGTATACAAAAGCCCAGAGGCCCAACTCTTGTCAAAGGCATACCAAAAAAGAAACAACAAAAAACACCCCCAGCATAAATACATCCAAATCCTTTGCACACAATTCTCTTTTGTTTCAGCGTGGGATGATGCAACCAAACCCGCTGATTATTTATGTGCAAAATTGATGTTGGAGATTCAGAAACTCGCACAGAAACATAGCAACTCCTACAAAACAGGAATGAGTTGTCCGTCCATCGGGTGGGCCAGAAACCTGACAGGAGGACTTTCTCTTCCTGTCTGAGAAGCAGAGGGATCCCGTGTGCCCGCAGCTCTCCCAGCCGCAGCAAGGGGATTCGCACCTTGTTTTCTGCCCGCCCCTTTCCCAGAAGCCCAGCACCGAAGCACAGGCTTCAACGCCCAAAGTCCTCCCCTGCTGAGCACTGACACCCCTCGGCCACAGGGACGAGGCGGCGCCCCGCGCAGCGCCACGCCCGGCTCAAACCGCCAAACCCCAGGAAAACCCGCTGCAGCACTTCAAGTAACCGGGGCCGCCCGGGCCGGCCCTCCCTCACCGGCGCCTCAGGAAGCAGGCGACGCAGCCGGGCCTTGAGCTGCCGCACGGTACCGGCGGGGGCGGGGCCGCCGGCG